>NC_064641.1:416553040-416583040 GCF_023864345.2 Schistocerca serialis cubense | reverse complement strand
ACCACCATGCCTGCCCTGCGTGTGGGTGAAACCTTCCGGTACCTGGGGCTGCAATTTTCCACGGCGGGTCGCTGTGTCTTCAATCCACGTCGCCACCTGGTGGAGCAGCTTGACGTCATCTCCCGAGCTCCGCTGAAGCCGCAACAGCGCCTCCACGCTCTCACCAACGTGCTTCTCCCTGGCCTGTACCATGGGCTGGCCCTCAGCCGCACCCGGGTGGGTGCCTTGAAGTCGGCCGACGTCACCATCCGGGCCGCCGTCAGGAGATGGTTCCGCCTTCCGGCGGACACCCCCCTGGGATATTTCCACGCTCCTGTTGCCCAGGGGGGCCTCGGCATTCCATCTTGCCGTTGGATGGGTCCAACGCTCCGTCGGTCCCGTCTCCTGGCGCTGAAGAAGATAGGGCCAGCCTGCGACGGTGCTGGCCTGGATGAGGTACAGCGTGAGATCGAGGTGCTTAAGCGCCACCTAACGTGGGAGGGCCACCTCCTCAAATCATCAACGCAGGTTGGGGAAATGTGGGCAGCGCGCCTACACATCGCCATTGACGGTGCGGCGCTGTCATCCTCTGCCGCCGTCAGTGGCCAACATCAGTGGGTCGCCGACACCAGTCGCCTGCTATCTGGGCGTGAATACATCGACGCCCTCCGCGCCCGCATCAACGCCTTCCCTACGAAGGCACGGCGCAGTCGCGGGCGGGAGGCGGACACCAGATGCCGCGCGGGGTGCCAGGCCGTGGAGACCGCCAACCAAGTACTTCAGGCTTGCTTTAGGACACACGGGTCCCGGGTCAAGCGCCATGACGCTGTTGTGCGTTATGTCGCCCGTGGACTCGCGCACAGGGGCTTCAATGTCTCCGTGGAGCCCCACCTCCGAACACCTGAGGGCATCCGCAAGCCTGACGTGGTGGCGGTCAAAGACGGCATCGCCCGCGTGGTCGACGCCCAGATAGTCGGAGACGACCTCCGGCTCGACTGGTGTCATTCCCAGAAGGCGGCCTACTACGACACGCCGTCCATCCGGCGTGCCATCTCCAACCTGCACCGTGACGTTGAGGAGGTGATTGTGTCCACCGCGACGTTGAACTGGAGGGGTGTATGGTCTCCAGCGTCGGCGAGAGATCTCGCCGAATTAGCCTACCGACCCCGAGAACTGGCGGTGCTGAGCACCCGTACACTACAGAGCTGCTGCAAAAGTTACAAAATTTTCGAGCGTATGACGGCTCCTAGTCCGAAGCCACGTGTCGGCGTCGGCTAGGCTGCTGGGTATTTTCTTCGCCTTGACCCCTGGGGCCTATCCACAGGAGGAATAATCCGTCTTTGTTCTTTCTTCTTTGTGTCTTTAATTTGTGTTGTTTTTCCGCACTTATATATGTATATTAGTTTTAAACTTTTCTTGTGGTATCGCCCTGTAAGTCCCCACCTCGGTGGTGGACATTGGCGAGGAACACCTGCCACACACAATATATATATGTATATATGTGTTATTCAATTCTTTGAATAAAGACGGCTAATGAATGGCCAAGTGGCGGCGGTGTGGCTGCATCCGGACTTGGCTTTTCGAAGTGCGGTCTTGATGTAGTCGTGCTGCTGCTGCGAGGTGCCTTCCTTGGGTTGTAGTTACAGGGAGAGTGATGCGCAATACATGGGCCTAGCCCTCTTAGCCTCTCCTCTCCTGCGGTCTTCTCCCCTTCTCGTGGGCCCGCTGATTTTCGCAGAGTGGAAGACCGCACCAGGGGCTTGGGAGGGTTACCAGCCCCCCCTCGCATTATCCCTTTTAAGTTGGGGGCAGCAGACAAGTAAATAAAAGTAGTGGCCCTTCCGCTGAAGGTGCCACCCCAGCTTCCCCAGCAGCTAGCCGGCCAACTGGCCGTGCCGAAAATTTTGTAACTTTTGCAGCTGTCTACGCCTGTAGTGAGTGTCACCGCAGCTTCACCACCAAGAACGGTCTCGGGGACCATCGCCGCCGCCAACACCTTGCGGCCGCCAACGCGGAGATCGTCACGGAGAGGCATCGCGCGAGGTGGACGGAGGAAGAAGACCTGTCGCTCGCCAAGGCAGAGGCCGAACTGTTCCTTGAGAGGGACGCCCGGTTCTTCTTTGTCAATCAAGAACTTATCAGGATGTTCCCCGACCGAACGCTCGAGGCAATCAAGTGCCAAAGGCGGAAGGCTGCCCAGAAGCAGCTTGTCCGCCAATTCATGGAGGCGCTTGAGATCGGTCGGGGGGAAGAGTCGGCGTCCCGCCGGGGAGCAGCGAGCTCGCTGCCTGACGTGGGCGAAGCCGCTGCGCCGCCCGTCGACGCAGCCGAGGACTTCGCGGCCGACACCACCGGGCCGCCGCCGCCGCCGCCGGAGGGGCCGACTGACGCCGCCATCTGGGAGCGTCTGGCGGGGCTACCTGCTTCCGCCCAGCGTTTCTCTGCCCTGGGTCGAGTCATTGGTCTGGGGCGGGGCACGCCGCCCGATGTCATCCTGGGCATGCTCCCAGATGCCCTTGCGTCGGTCGGGTCCAGAGGGGAGAAATCGATCACCAGGACACAGCGGCCGCGCTATCCATCTAAGCGGCCGCCTGCCGCGCCGCCGACGCAGAAACCCAAGCGGCGCCGCTGGGAATATGCGAGAACGCAGGATGTCTTCCGAAGGTCGCGTGCACGTTGCGTGTGCGGCCTCTTGGATGGCACCCTGCTCCAGCCGCCACCTGCCATCCCTGGTCTGCTGGACTTCTGGGCGGACCTCTTCACTAAGAAGCCCATCTCCACCGCGGGCTTCATTCGTGACCGCCTCTTCCCACACTCGGAGCCTGTCGCTCTCGAGCGCCTATGGGGGCCAGTCACACATGAGGAGGTCGCCGCCGCGTTGCCGCCCAGGGGATCAGCGGCCGGGCCGGACGGCCTTACCCCAGCGGAGTTGCGGCGCCTGCCGCACGAAGTCCTGGTGAAAGTGATGAATCTCTTCCTTCTGGCCCGCGCCCTTCCGGAACGCCTGCTTCGCGCGCGGACGTCCCTTCTCCCGAAAACGGCTGCACCAACACCCCCCGCTGACTTTCGCCCCATTACGGTCTGTTCGGTGTTGGCGCGCACCTTTCACAAGGTTCTCGCGTTACGCCTGATGCGCGCATGTGCTGTGGACGAACGTCAGCGGGCATTCATCCCTCGGGATGGGATGTTGGAAAACACTTTCATCTTGGACACTGCTCTCACCGACGCAGTTCGCTCCTGCCGCTCTGTCCTTGTGGCATCGATCGACGTATCTAAGGCATTCGATTCGGTAGATCATGCTGCCCTTCGCCCCGTGCTGAAGGCGCATGGCCTGCCGGATTGCTTTGTCGAGTATGTCGAGCGGTGCTACGAGGGCAGCACGACAGTGATAGCGGACGGCGCCGGCGTGGGCGTGTCTGTGCAGCCAGCACGGGGCGTTCGCCAGGGCGATCCCCTCTCCCCCCTCCTGTTCAACTTTGCGGTGGACTACGTTTTAGGCCAACTGCCCTCCCACATCGGAGCTCGGATCCTCGGTCGCAGAGTCAACGCTGCGGCCTTTGCAGATGACGTCTTGCTGTTTGCAGCGACCCCGAGGGGCTTGCAGTCCCTCATCGATGCGGCTACCGCAGCCCTCACCCACCTGGGGCTGCAGATCAACGCCCGGAAGTGTTTGACCCTCGCCTTAGTCGCGTCAGGGCGCGAGAAGAAGGTGAAGGTGGACAGCAATGTAACCTTCACAGCAGGCAATACCACCATGCCTGCCCTGCGTGTGGGTGAAACCTTCCGGTACCTGGGGCTGCAATTTTCCACGGCGGGTCGCTGTGTCTTCAATCCACGTCGCCACCTGGTGGAGCAGCTTGACGTCATCTCCCGAGCTCCGCTGAAGCCGCAACAGCGCCTCCACGCTCTCACCATCGTGCTTCTCCCTGGCCTGTACCATGGGCTGGCCCTCAGCCGCAACCGGGTGGGTGCCTTTAAGTCGGCCGACGTCACCATCCGGGCCGCCGTCAGGAGATGGTTCCGCCTTCCGGCGGACACCCCCCTGGGATACTCCCACGCTCCTGTTGCCCAGGGGGGCCTCGGCATTCCATCTTGCCGTTGGATGGGTCCAACGCTCCGTCGGTCCCGTCTCCTGGCGCTGAAGAAGATAGGGCCAGTCTGCGACGGTGCAGGCCTGGATGAGGTGCAGCGTGAGATCGAGGTGCTGGAGCGCCACCTAACGTGGGAGGGCCACCTCCTCAAATCGTCAACGCAGGTTGGGGAAATGTGGGCGGCGCGCCTACACATCGCCATTGACGGTGCGGCGCTGTCATCCTCTGCCGCCGTCAGTGGCCAACATCAGTGGGTCGCCGACACCAGTCGCCTGCTATCTGGGCGTGAATACATCGACGCCCTTCGCGCCCGCATCAACGCCTTCCCTACGAAGGCACGGCGCAGTTGCGACGGGAGGCGGACACCAGAAGCCGCGCGGGGTGCCAGGCCGTGGAGACCGCCAACCACGTACTTCAGGCTTGCTTTAGGACGCACGGGTCCCGGGTCAAGCGCCATGACGCTGTTGTGCGTTATGTCGCCCGTGGACTCGCGCAGAGGGGCTTCAATGTCTCCGTGGAGCCCCACCTCCGAACACCTGAGGGCATCCGCAAGCCTGACGTGGTGGCGGTCAAAGACGGCATCGCCCGCGTGGTCGACGCCCAGATAGTCGGAGACCATCTCCGGCTCGACTGGTGTCATTCCCAGAAGGCGGCCTACTACGACACGCCGTCCATCCGCCGTGCCATCTCCAACCTGCACCGTGACGTTGAGGAGGTGATTGTCTCCACCGCGACGTTGAACTGGAGGGGTGTATGGTCTCCAGCGTCGGCGAGGGATCTCGCCGCCTTAGGCTTCCGACCCCGAGAACTGGCGGTGCTGAGCACCCGTACACTACAGAGCTGCTGCAAGAGTTACAAAATCTTCGAGCGTATGACGGCTCCTAGTCCGAAGCAACGTGTCGGCGTCGGCTAGGCTCCTGGTTATTTTTTTCTTCGCCTTGACTCCTGGGGCCTATCCACAGGAGGAATATCCGTCTTTGTTCTTTCTTGTCTTTTGTTCGTTAACTTGTTTTTTGTTTCCTTCTCTTTTCTGCATATATATGTTAGTATTATTATTACCTTCTGGTGTTCGCCTTGTAAGTCCCACCTCGGTGCTGGACGATGGCGTGTATAACAACACCTATATACATGACAATTGTCTGTAACATATATGTGTTATTCATGAATAATGAATAAAGACGGCTGGAATAGCCAAATGCCTCGTCATCTAATTAGTGACGCGCATGAATGGACTAACGAGATTCCCGCTGTCCCTATCTACTATCTAGCGAAACCACTGCCAAGGGAACGGGCTTGGAAAAAGTAGCGGGGAAAGAAGACCCTGTTGAGCTTGCCTCTAGCCTGGCACTGTGAGGTGACATGAGAGGTGTAGCATAAGTGGGAGATGGCAACATCGCCGGTGAAATACCACTACTTTCATTGTTTCTTTACTTACTTGGTTAGGCGGAGCGCGTGCGTCGTGGTATAACAACCCGGCGTCACGGTGTTCTCGAGCCAAGCGTGTTAGGGTTGCGTTCGCGCCGCGGCTCCGTGTCCGTGCGCCACAGCGTGCGGTGCGTGTGGGTGCAAGCCTGCGCGTGCCGTGCGTCCCGTGTGCGTCGGCGCGTCCGCGTGTGCGTCGCAGTTTACTCCCTCGCGTGATCCGATTCGAGGACATTGCCAGGCGGGGACTCTTAAGAGAATCATAGTTACTCCCGCCGTTTACCCGTGCTTGCTTGAATTTCTTCACGTTGACATTCAGAGCACTGGGCAGAAATCACATTGCGTCAACACCCGTTAGGGCCATCGTAATGCTTTGTTTTAATTAGACAGTCGGATTCCCCCAGTCCGTGCCCGTTCTGAGTTGATCGTTGAATGGCGGCCGAAGAGAATCCGCGCACCCGCGCGCCCCCGGAGGAGCACGCTAAGGCGGACGCGGCCTCGCAGCAAGGAAGATCCGTGGGAGGCCAAGGTACGGGACCGAGCTCGGATCCTGCACGCAGGTTGAAGCACCGGGGCGCGAACGCCGTGCAGGCGCGCGCATCCTGCACCGCCGGCCAGCACGAGGCCGACCAACGGCGAGAGCAGACCACGCCCGCGCTAAACGCCCGCACTTACCGGCACCCCTACGGCACTCACCTCGCCCAGGCCCGGCACGTTAGCGCTGACCCACTTCCCGACCAAGCCCGACACGCCCCGGTCCTCAGAGCCAATCCTTATCCCGAAGTTACGGATCCAATTTGC
This sequence comes from Schistocerca serialis cubense, assembly GCF_023864345.2. Taxonomy (NCBI): domain Eukaryota; kingdom Metazoa; phylum Arthropoda; class Insecta; order Orthoptera; family Acrididae; genus Schistocerca; species Schistocerca serialis. The sequence goes on along the minus strand of NC_064641.1, from coordinate 416,576,747 downwards.
CGACTTCCCTTACCTACATTATTCTATCGACTAGAGGCTCTTCACCTTGGAGACCTGCTGCGGATATGGGTACGAACCGGCGCGACACCTCCACGTGGCCCTCTCCCGGATTTTCAAGGTCCGAGGGGAAGATCGGGACACCGCCGCAACTGCGGTGCTCTTCGTGTTCCAAACCCTATCTCCCTGCTAGAGGATTCCAGGGAACTCGAACGCTCATGCAGAAAAGAAAACTCTTCCCCGATCTCCCGACGGCGTCTCCGGGTCCTTTTGGGTTACCCCGACGAGCATCTCTAAAAGAGGGGCCCGACTTGTATCGGTTCCGCTGCCGGGTTCCGGAATAGGAACCGGATTCCCTTTCGCCCAACGGGGGCCAGGACAAAGTGCATCATGCTATGACGGCCCCCATCAACATCGGATTTCTCCTAGGGCTTAGGATCGACTGACTCGTGTGCAACGGCTGTTCACACGAAACCCTTCTCCGCGTCAGCCCTCCAGGGCCTCGCTGGAGTATTTGCTACTACCACCAAGATCTGCACCGACGGCGGCTCCAGGCAGGCTCACGCCCTGACCCTTCTGCGCCCACCGCCGCGACCCTCCTACTCGTCAGGGCTTCGCGGCCGGCCGCAAGGACCGGCCATGACTGCCAGACTTACGGCCGAGTATAGGCACGACGCTTCAGCGCCATCCATTTTCAGGGCTAGTTGCTTCGGCAGGTGAGTTGTTACACACTCCTTAGCGGATTCCGACTTCCATGGCCACCGTCCTGCTGTCTTAAGCAACCAACGCCTTTCATGGTTTCCCATGAGCGTCGATTCGGGCGCCTTAACTCGGCGTTTGGTTCATCCCACAGCACCAGTTCTGCTTACCAAAAGTGGCCCACTTGGCATTCCGATCCGAGTCGTTTGCTCGCGGCTTCAGCATATCAAGCAAGCCGGAGATCTCACCCATTTAAAGTTTAAGAATAGGTTGAGGTCGTTTCGGCCCCAAGGCCTCTAATCATTCGCTTTACCGGATGAGACTCGTACGAGCACCAGCTATCCTGAGGGAAACTTCGGAGGGAACCAGCTACTAGATGGTTCGATTAGTCTTTCGCCCCTATACCCAGCTCCGACGATCGATTTGCACGTCAGAATCGCTACGGACCTCCATCAGGGTTTCCCCTGACTTCGTCCTGGCCAGGCATAGTTCACCATCTTTCGGGTCCCAACGTGTATGCTCTAGGTGCGCCTCACCTCGCAATGAGGACGAGACGCCCCGGGAGTGCGGAGGCCGCCGCCCCGTGAAGGGCGGGGAAGCCCCATCCTCCCTCGGCCCGCACAAGGCGAGACCTTCACTTTCATTACGCCTTTAGGTTTCGTACAGCCCAATGACTCGCGCACATGTTAGACTCCTTGGTCCGTGTTTCAAGACGGGTCGTGAAATTGTCCAAAGCTGAAGCGCCGCTGACGGGAGCGATTATTCCGCCCGAGAGCATCCCGAGCCAACAGCGGCGCGGGTCCGGGGCCGGGCCAGGTAGGTCCGTCATCAGGGAAGAACCGCGCGTGCTTGCCGGGAGCCCGAGCGCCCAAAGGGGCGAATCGACTTCTCCAGATATACCGCCGGGCAGCCAGCCAGGACACTGGGGCTCTGCCCAACAGACGCGAACCGAGGCCCGCGGAAGGACAGGCTGCGCACCCGGGCCGTAGGCCGGCACCCCGCGGGTCGCGACGTCCTACTTGGGGAGAAGTGCGGCCCACCGCACACCGGAACGGCCCCACCCCGCGGCGAGTGGAAAGGCAACCGGACACGACCCCGCCGCGTATTGCTCCGCGCGGGCGGCCGGCCCCATCTGCCGAGGGCGGAGGCCAGTGGCCGGATGGGCGTGAATCTCACCCGTTCGACCTTTCGGACTTCTCACGTTTACCCCAGAACGATTTCACGTTATTTTGAACTCTCTCTTCAAAGTTCTTTTCAACTTTCCCTCACGGTACTTGTTCGGTATCGGTCTCGTGGACATATTTAGTCTCAGATGGAGTTTACCACCCACTTGGAGCTGCACTCTCAAGCAACCCGACTCGAAGGAGAGGTCCCGCCGACGCTCGCACCGGCCGCTACGGGCCTGGCACCCTCTACGGGCCGTGGCCTCATTCAAGTTGGACTTGGGCTCGGCGCGAGGCGTCGGGGTAGTGGACCCTCCCAAACACCACATGCCACGACAGGCGGCAGCCTGCGGGGTTCGGTGCTGGACTCTTCCCTGTTCGCTCGCCGCTACTGGGGGAATCCCTGTTAGTTTCTTTTCCTCCGCTTAGTAATATGCTTAAATTCAGCGGGTAATCTCGCCTGCTCTGAGGTCGTTGTACGAGGTGTCGCACGCCACACCGCTGCCGGCTGTGCACGCTACCGAGTCAGTACCAATATGCGAACCGCCAGACGACGGGCGCGCATCGCACGTTTAAGGAGACGTGGCCGGCCCCACAGGCGGCCACGACACTCCCAGGTCTGCGAAGCGGGGCAAACGCCGCGCGCTTCAGTATACGTAGCCGACCCTCAGCCAGACGTGGCCCGGGAACGGAATCCATGGACCGCAATGTGCGTTCGAAACGTCGATGTTCATGTGTCCTGCAGTTCACATGTCGACGCGCAATTTGCTGCGTTCTTCATCGACCCACGAGCCGAGTGATCCACCGTCCTGGTTGATCTTTTCATAGTTTCCACTATCTCTTTCAAGACAGTTGCATAGGCGGGACTGAGGCGTGTGGCGGCCCCTGTTCCAGCGTTCAGTGTCCAACGGCCTCACGGCCGATGGGCGTCGTACGGCTCCACACCGGAGCAGACAGGCACTCGGGCGAAAGTCATTCAAAACCGGCGCCAGGCGCCAGGTGCCGCAGGCCAGCCGCTCCAGCTCTTCAGCGCTCGTACCACACAACATTGCCGTTAGTTTTGAGACGAACGCGTGGTTCCGCACGCGGCGCACGGCTACTGCGAGCCGTACAGGTAGTGTGTTGCGCGACACGACACGCACATCGAAAGACATGCAGTCTAGTCGGTAATGATCCTTCCGCAGGTTCACCTACGGAAACCTTGTTACGACTTTTACTTCCTCTAAATGATCAAGTTTGGTCATCTTTCCGGTAGCATCGGCAACGACAGAGTCAATGCCGCGTACCAGTCCGAAGACCTCACTAAATCATTCAATCGGTAGTAGCGACGGGCGGTGTGTACAAAGGGCAGGGACGTAATCAACGCGAGCTTATGACTCGCGCTTACTGGGAATTCCTCGTTCATGGGGAACAATTGCAAGCACTAATCCCTAGCACGAAGGAGGTTCAGCGGGATACCCCGACCTTTCGGCCTAGGAAGACACGCTGATTCCTTCAGTGTAGCGCGCGTGCGGCCCAGAATATCTAAAGGCATCACAGACCTGTTAATGCTCAATGTCGTGCGGCTAGAAGCCGCCTGTCCCTCTAAGAAGAAAAGTAATCGCTGACAGCACGAAGGATGTCACGCGACTAGTTAGCAGGCTAGAGTCTCGTTCGTTATCGGAATTAACCAGACAAATCGCTCCACCAACTAAGAACGGCCATGCACCACCACCCACCGAATCAAGAAAGAGCTATCAATCTGTCAATCCTTCCGGTGTCCGGGCCTGGTGAGGTTTCCCGTGTTGAGTCAAATTAAGCCGCAGGCTCCACTCCTGGTGGTGCCCTTCCGTCAATTCCTTTAAGTTTCAGCTTTGCAACCATACTTCCCCCGGAACCCAAAAGCTTTGGTTTCCCGGAGGCTGCCCGCCGAGTCATCGGAGGAACTGCGGCGGATCGCTGGCTGGCATCGTTTATGGTTAGAACTAGGGCGGTATCTGATCGCCTTCGAACCTCTAACTTTCGTTCTTGATTAATGAAAACATACTTGGCAAATGCTTTCGCTTCTGTTCGTCTTGCGACGATCCAAGAATTTCACCTCTAACGTCGCAATACGAATGCCACCGCCTGTCCCTATTAATCATTACCTCGGGTTCCGAAAACCAACAAAATAGAACCGAGGTCCTATTCCATTATTCCATGCACACAGTATTCAGGCGGGCTTGCCTGCTTTAAGCACTCTAATTTGTTCAAAGTAAACGTGCCGGCCCACCGAGACACTCAATAAAGAGCACCCTGGTAGGATTTCAACGGGGTCCACCTCGGGACGCACGAGCACGCACGAGGCGGTCGCACGCCTTCAGCTCGCCCCACCGGCAGGACGTCCCACGATACATGCCAGTTAAACACCGACAGACGGTGAACCAACAGCGTTGGACACAAATCCAACTACGAGCTTTTTAACCGCAACAACTTTAATATACGCTATTGGAGCTGGAATTACCGCGGCTGCTGGCACCAGACTTGCCCTCCAATAGATACTCGTTAAAGGATTTAAAGTGTACTCATTCCGATTACGGGGCCTCGGATGAGTCCCGTATCGTTATTTTTCGTCACTACCTCCCCGTGCCGGGAGTGGGTTATTTGCGTGCCTGCTGCCTTCATTGGATGTGGTAGCCGTTTCTCAGGCTCCCTCTCCGGAAACGAACCCTGATTCCCTGTTATCAGCCCAAAGTTATTCACAGTCACCAAGGCAAACGGACCGGACGAGCCGACCGATTGGTTTTGATCTAATAAAAGCGTCCCTTCCATCTCTGGTCGGGACTCTGTTTGCATGTATTAGCTCTAGAATTACCACAGTTATCCAAGTAAGGTGGGTACAATCTAAGGAACCATAACTGATTTAATGAGCCATTGGCGGTTTCACCTTAATGCAGCTTGTACTGAGACATGCATGGCTTAATCTTTGAGACAAGCATATGACTACTGGCAGGATCCACCAGGGAGCTGCGTCAACTAGAGCTGAGCAGCCGGTCGCCCGGGATTGTGTCCCGGGGGCCCGCGCGAGCACGCAAGCGTCCGCTCAATTATTCTGCAAACAGGAGGAGGCTGAGCTCCCCTGCACAACACACCTCGAAACCCTCTCAGGTCCCGGCGGCGCGCAGCGCCGTCCTAAGTACTTGGTCGGGTTCGAGAGAGGCACAATCGCCCGGAGTTAGGCGAGTAGACGCTTTAGGTGCGACCACCCGTGCTCCGAACTGAGCTTGCCGCTGCCGACAGAGGCCCGGGAGCGTGCTGTCGTGGCATTGCCGGCGGGAGACAACACGCGCCACCTACGGTGAACGGCAGCTCCAATGCCAGCGCCACAGAAGGACAAAAGCCTCACTTGGGTGCCAAAGCGAACTCTCCCAGCACAGCGCACGCGCCAACACGTCCACACAGCTGCAATACAAACCACCTGCGAGAACCGCTGGGGCGATCGAGCAGCAGCCGGCGTCGCGGCGCCGAGCGCCGGGCGGCGGCGCATCCTCAGCGCACACAGTCCTCAATCGGACCAGCACACTGCAGATGGCCACCGCGCTTCGCACCGGGCCCGCGAGGACCTACTTTGGCCGCAAGGCGCCGCGAGCAGGGGGCGCCGGCGCGCAGCTGCGCCGCCTGCCGCGTCCGTCGGCCGGCGCGCCTGCCACTGGCCGCCCCCACCAGCCGGCTGTAGCGCGTCCGCCCACGCAGCGCGCTGCCAGCACGCCAGGCGGCCCCCCCTCACCGGCGGGGGACGGTCCCACCAAGCCACCGCCGCGTATCGCTTCACACCCAGATGCCATTCACGTTCGTGGGCATGGTGGGTATCGCTGAAACAACCGGTTAATAGCTCAACCGATCGTCGCCATCACTGATTCACCTCTAGCGAGGACAACCGCACCACAACGGGTTACCGGTTGTTCATTTGCGTAACGCCACCAGGAAACGTAGACGTCCATCGCCATTTGCCACTTCAACGAGTATTGCATGCCTGTGTCAGGTGTCACAACACACTTCGTCTGCCCACATACACGCAACAAACTATATTGCGACGGTTGCGGTTAGGCAACACTACACTAATTTAACGAGTCGCATAACAATTACAGAGCAGGTTAAGGCGCAACGTGCATCAGGTTAAGGAACAATATGGGTTAGGTTAAGGCGCAACATGGGTTAGGTTTCGGCACAACGTAGGTTAGGTTAAGGTACAACATAGGTTAGGTTAAGGCACAACATAGGTTAGGTTAAGGCACAACATAGGTTAGGTTAAGGCACAACATAGGTTAGGTTAACACACAACATAGGTGAGGCTATTTGCAGATGACACGGTTGTCTACAAGAAAGTAGCAACATCAGAAGACTCGTACGTACTCCAGGAGGACCTGCAGAGGATTAATGCATGGTGCGACAGCTGGCAGCTTTCCCTAAACGTAGATAAATGTAATATAATGCGCATACATAGGGGCAGAAATCCATTCCAGTACGATTATGCCATAGGTGGTAAATCATTGGAAGCGGTAACGACCGTAAAATACTTAGGAGTTACTATCCGGAGCGATCTGAAGTGGAATGATCACATAAAACAAATAGTGGGAAAAGCAGGCGCCAGGTTGAGATTCATAGGAAGAATTCTAAGAAAATGTGACTCATCGACGAAAGAAGTAGCTTACAAAACGCTTGTTCGTCCGATTCTTGAGTATTGCTCATCAGTATGGGACCCTTACCAGGTTGGATTAATAGAAGAGATAGACATGATCCAGCGAAAAGCAGCGCGATTCGTCATGGGGACATTTAGTCAGCGCGAGAGCGTTACGGAGATGCTGAACAAGCTCCAGTGGCGGACACTTCAAGAAAGGCGTTACGCAATACGGAGAGGTTTATTATCGAAATTACGAGAGAGCACATTCCAGGAAGAGATGGGCAACATATTACTACCGCCCACATATATCTCGTGTAATGATCACAACGAAAAGATCCGAGAAATTAGAGCAAATACGGAGACTTACAAGCAGTCGTTCTCTCCACGCACAATTCGTGAATGGAACAGGGAAGGGGGGATCAGATAGTGGTACAATAAGTACCCTCCGCCACACACCGTAAGGTGGCTCGCGGAGTATAGATGTAGATGTAGGTTAGGTTAAGGCACAACATAGGTTAGGTTAAGGCACAACATAGGTTAGGTTAAGGCACAACATAGGTTAGGTTAAGGCACAATGTAGGTTAGGTTAAGGCACAACATAGGTTAGGTTAAGGCACAACATAGGTTAGGTTAAGGCACAATGTAGGTTAGGTTAAGGCACAATGTAGGTTAGGTTAAGGCACAACGTAGGTTAGGTTAAGGCACAATGTAGGTTAGGTTGAGGCACAATGTAGGTTAGGTTAAGGCACAACATAGGTTAGATTAAGGCACAACATAGGTTAGGTTAAGGCAGAATGTAGGTTAGGTTAAGGCACAACATAGGTTAGGTTAAGGCACAACATAGGTTAGGTTAAGGCACAATGTAGGTTAGGTTAAGGCACAACATAGGTTAGGTTAAGGCACAATGTAGGTTAGGTTAAGGCACAATGTAGGTTAGGTTAAGGCACAAAATAGGTTAGGTTAAGGCACAACATAGGTTAGGTTAAGTCACAACATAGGTTAGGTTAAGGTAGAATGTAGGTTAGGTTAAGGCACAACATAGGTTAGGTTAAGGCACAACATAGGTTAGGTTAAGGCACAACATAGGTTAGGTTAAGGCACAATATAGGTTAGGTTAAGGCAGAATGTAGGTTAGGTTAAGGCACAACATAGGTTAGGTTAAGGCACAACATAGGTTAGGTTAAGGCACAACATAGGTTAGGTTAAGGCACAACATAGGTTAGGTTAAGGCACAACATAGGTTAGGTTAAGGCACAATGTAGGTTAGGTTAAGGCATAACGTAGGTTAGGTTAAGGCACAATGTAGGTTAGGTTAAGGCACAATGTAGGTTAGGTTAAGGCACAATGTAGGTTAGGTTAAGGCACAACGTAGGTTAGGTTAAGGAACATTCTAGGTTAGGTTAAGGCACAATGTAGGTTAGGTTAAGGCACAATGTAGGTTAGGTTAAGGCACAACATAGGTTAGGTTAAGGCACAACATAGGTTAGGTTAAGGCAGAATGTAGGTTAGGTTAAGGCACAACATAGGTTAGGTTAAGGCACAACATAGGTTAGGTTAAGGCACAACATAGGTTAGGTTAAGGCACAACATAGGTTAGGTTAAGGCACAACATAGGTTAGGTTAAGGCACAACATAGGTTAGGTTAAGGCACAATGTAGGTTAGGTTAAGGCACAATGTAGGTTAGGTTAAGGCACAATGTAGGTTAGGTTAAGGCACAACGTAGGTTAGGTTAAGGCACAATGTAGGTTAGGTTAAGGCACAATGTAGGTTAGGTTAAGGCACACTGTAGGTTAGGTTAAGGCACACCGTAGGTTAGGTTAAGGCACAATGGAGGTTAGGTTAAGCCACAATGTAGGTTAGGTTAAGGCACAATGTAGGTTAGGTTAAGGCACAATATAGGTTAGGTTAAGTCACAATGTAGGTTAGGGTAAGGCAAAATGTAGGTTAGGTTAAGGCACAACATAGGTTAGGTTAAGGCACAACATAGGTTAGGTTAAGGCACAACATAGGTTAGGTTAAGGCACAACATAGGTTAGGTTAAGGCTCAACATAGGTTAGGTTAAGGCACAACATAGGTTAGGTTAAGGCACAACATAGGTTAGGTTAAGGCACAACATACGTTAGGTTAAGGCACAACATAGGTTAGGTTAAGGCACAACATAGGTTAGGTTAAGGCACAATGTAGGTTAGGTTAAGGCACAATGTAGGTTAGGTTAAGGCACAATGTAGGTTAGGTTAAGGCACAATGTAGGTTAGGTTAAGGCACAATGTAGGTTAGGTTAAGGCACAACATAGGTTAGGTTAAGGCACAACATAGGTGAGGTTAAGGCAGAATGTAGGTTAGGTTAAGGCACAACATAGGTTAGGTTAAGGCACAACATAGGTTAGGTTAAGGCACAATGTAGGTTAGGTTAAGGCACAACATAGGTTAGGTTAAGGCACAGTGTAGGTTAAGTTAAGGCACAATGTAGGTTAGGTTAAGGCACAATGTAGGTTAGGTTAAGGCACAATGTAGATTAGGTTAAGGCACAACGTAGGCTGGGTTAAGGCACAACGTAGGTTAGGTTAAGGCACAATGTAGGTTAGGTTAAGGCACAATGTAGGTTTGGTTAAGGCACAATGTAGGTTAGGTTAAGGCACAATGTAGGTTAGGTTAAGGCACAATGTAGGTTAGGATAAGGCATAATGTAGGTTAGGTTAAGGCGCAATGTTGGTTAGGTAAAGGTACGATATAGGTTAGGTTAAGGTACGATATAGGTTAGGTTAAGGTAAATTATAGGTTAGGTTACGGTACGATATAGTTTACATTAAGGTACAATATAGCTTAGGTTAAGGTACAATATCGCTTAGGTTAAGGTACAATATCGCTTTGGTTAAGGTACAATATAGCTTAGGTTCAGATACACATTGTTGTAGGGAAAGGTGTATTTGGGGGGGGCGGCAGGTTCGTTGATAGTGATTATCGTAAGTGGATGCCTGCGGCATCATCCGATTTGTCACGTCAGGATGCACATTTGGCTCATGACAGGCGGCGCTCCGATTCCATGGTTGTGGCAGATCTGTGTCTTTCATTCCTGCCATTGTTTGTGTGCTGTGACATCAGGCAGTATTGTGATGTTGGGTGCACCACTGTGTAGGACATGTGTGGGTGTTCGTGGCTTGGCTGAGCAATGGCGGATGTCGGAAGGGTGGGATATTCTGTTTTCTGGGTGGACCTCCCGGTCTGGTTATGATAGTGTGGATTGTGTAATGTGGTGGAGAGGATGCACTGGATGTTCTTCCATGCTGGTGGTTAGATATTGTGTGTGTGCCTGTTACAGGCAGAGAGTAGTGTGTGATAAGAGTGTCTGGCTGACGTGTGGTTCTCATTGTGTGCAGAGTCTTTCAGCATGTATAGGGACCGTTGTATATATTATCTGTATTCTGATGGCTCTGCATCTATTACTAATCAGTGCCGTGTATACGGTTACTCTGGTTCCAGTCGAAACTGTTCTATCTCTGTACATCAGTGACACTGCGGCTCCACTATGTTGCTACCCCTGTCCGCCGTTTCCCCCGGTATATGGCTAATGATTATCAGCAATCAGTCTATTAGTCAATACCGGTAGTGTGACGACGTCAAATGTCCGGGATGGGGGAAGCTACACCCTTCCCGTGGGTCAGGGCCAAGAAAGACTCTTCCCACGCAGGAGGCTCGGACTGTCGTTACTCTTCCGAGAAATATATTTGCCCAGCGTTTTTTGCGACTGCGAGTGCGACGCCCATGGGTACCGACATGGATGGGGCGCTTCCTAGCTGATCGCTCAGCATCGGAGAAATATATTTTCCCAACGTTTTTTGCGACTGCGAGTGCAACGCCCACGGGTATCGACATGGATGGGGCGCTTCCTAGCTGATCGCTCAGCATGGGAATCCGTACAGTGAGCAATGCGATCGCGTCTGTAGCTTGTACGTGGTACAGCTCGCAGCTCGTGTATAGGGACAGTACCTTACATGGGATCACTAGTTTGGGGATACCCCTCACCAGAGGGGAAATGTCATTAGGGATACCTGAGCCTTCGCTCATACTCCCCTCGATTTCGCCCCCATGATCCACCATCTAGTTTCCACCCCCAGGGGTACCGTCTTGGAAAAACTACCCCCTGGATAGGGGAATGGACCCTCCAACTAGGAGGAGCACCTTCAGCCGCCTTTAGGCGCCCACGGGGAACCACGTGGAGGCGGTGCCGCCAACCTTGTCACCGACCCTTGTGACAGGGATATAGCATCCACAGACAGCATGTCGCTTGCACGGGAGGTAGATCTCCAGGTTGGCCAGACCCACATGCTGACGAACTCTGGTTTCCCAGGTTCTGTGGCACCATTTACCTTCAGGCACACAGTTCATACATACAATTCATACATATATATATATATATATACATTTTCAAATGAAAAATACAGGAGAACATTGTTGTATCTATACATCTATTATACCTTGTGCTTACATATCTCTTTCATGTGTTCATTTTGGCGGTTAAAAATATGTCCACATTTCCACGCAACTGTCTGTAAGCTATTTGCTTTGGTGTGATAATGCAAGCAGCCTGCATCTTATTATCTTGATAGCTATGTGGCGGTAGTGGTGTATCATCTGTAGTCAGATTTGTTTGAAGCGACCACACTTATTATGTGTATGCCCACATGTATGCTATAATTACTTACACCTATGTAGTACATGTTTGTAATTACACTCTTAAACTATATACTACTTGTATGTGGCAAACTACTCTATGACTTTTACTATCTACGAATATGTACATCTATATCCTATTTTTGCTTGTTGTCTTTTCATTTTGGGTGTCAACCCATGTCTACACCAGCATTTGAATTATGTTTACTTTACACATATAAGTAATATATCTATATCTACCCACCGATGACTAAACTATTTTTATGTGTGTGGAACTATATACTTGTTCATATCGGTTAACCTAAGTATAAGTCGTATCTTAGATTACTCTAGACTTTCACCCATTTCAGCGATTGTCCTTGCTACATCTCTGATCTCGAAAACTTCCTCTGCATAGAGTTTTAGTGCAGTGTAGTTTTCTTCGTTTTCCACCAGCATTCGCTTCGAGTTGAACACATAATGTCCCACAGCATTTTTAAGTCTGTGTCTTTGTTCCTCGTAATTTCTGCATACATAGAGGATATGGTCTATGTCTTCCTTCTCTCCACAGGTGCAGGTAGGATCCGTTTCAATTTTTAATTCCCATAGTTTCTTCTTTAACCCGTGTCCAGTAAGGAGACAGGTGAGTGAAAAGGGTGGTGTTTTCGTTTTAGTCCATCCGGTACGCCAGTGAGAGACCTGTTGAGACCATTTGTACATGTCTCTTCCCTTGTCTGAGGACTCCCACCTTGTCTGCCATTCTGCTTGTAGTAGGGATTCTATGGCCTTGGTTTGATTAATCCCTGGTGTTTGTGTGTCAGGCACAGGAAATCCTGCTACACTTCCACCAATACCATGTCTTGTGTGGTAGGTAAGAGCTGCCCTAATGACTTCCAGGTCCAGTGGTAAGCAACCTGCAAGCACCTGCAGGGCTTCATTAGATACTGTTCTGCATGCCCTGGTCATTTGTAGCAGAAAAGGTCTCTGTATTGCGAATAGGATCCTTTGGATGTATCTGTTGTTTGCTCTATCCCCCCACGCTGCAGCACCGTATCGACATATTGAGAGGCAAAGACCGCTGTATATTAATTTCAGGGACTGTCGTTTGAGACCCCATTCTGTTCTCGTTACTCTTACTAGTGCGCCTGTGTATAGGGACAGCGGGAATGTCGCATATTGGACATAACTCTTTTTTTTTTTTTTTTTCTTTATTGTATTTCAATTCCCCATCGGGGCGGGCTGGCAGCAGCATATGCGCTGCACTTCAGCCGAAAGACATAGAACAAAACAAGAGAAGATATTTAAAAACAGCAAAGGAGAGAAGAAGGCGAACATAGATATAAAAAGGGAGAACATCATGGAAGGCAATATACAAAAAACGGGGTGACTGTAAAATGGAGATAAAAAACTGTTTAAAAGTAGCACACACAAAAAGCCACACACTGCGACGATTAAAAGAACACAAGGCACAGTATGACTGGAGCATAAAGGTGTTGACGGATGGCATAGCACACAGCGTAACACTGACGGCGAACCTCAAGGCAGTACACAATTAAAATCACACCTCTTGACGCACACGGGAAACAGCACGAAACACAACACTGACGTGGCACACTGATGATGAGCAATACAGAGGATCTGCCAGGTTCAAGGAGATGAGGGAGACCTGAAGAAGGGAGGGAGGGGAAGAGATGGGGGAGGGGAATGGGGGGCGCTCGGAAGAGGGCCAGGTAGGGAGGGATGTGGGAAGGAGAGAGGCAAGTATGGGGGGCAGGGTCTCAGGGGAGGGGGGGGATGGAGGAAAATCCGCTCTGGGAGAAGGAAGAAAGAGGAGAAGGGGGCCCTGGGGAGGGGGGGGGAACAAGGCCGGGTTATAGTTGGAAGGAAGGGTATATGTCACGGCGAAGTTCGTCATCCGGGAGGGGAAGGCGTTGGAAATTGCCCTGATGAAGGAGATGGAGGGTGTGGAGGTGGAGAGAGGGAGGGATACAGCGATAGAGGCGCGGCAACGGGTGGGGGGTGGAGAGGAAGGAGGAAACCAGAGGGTGGGGGGGATCAAGCCTGCGAACAATGTAAAGGATGCGGAGATGTTGGAGGAACAAGAGGAGGTGGGGGAATGGGATCAGTTCATACAGGAGCCGTGTGGGGGAAGGAAGGCGTATACGGAAGGCAAGGCAGAGCGCATGGCGTTCAAGGATTTGGAGAGCCTTGCAAAAGCGGGTGGGGGCGGAGATCCAGGCGACGCTGGCATAACAGAGGATAGGACGGATGAGGGATTTGTAGGTGTGGAGGATGGTAGAAGGATGCAATCCCCATGTCCGGCCGGACAGGAGTTTCAGCAGGCGGAGGCGGGAATGGGCTTTCTGCTGGATGGTCAGGAGATGAGGGGTCCAGGTGAGGTGTCGGTCAAGGGTGAGGCCAAGGTATTTCAGGGTGGGGGTGAGTTGGATAGGACGACCATAAAGGGTGAGGTAGAAATCTTGGAGGCGAAAGGAGCGAGTGGTACAGCCTATGATGATTGCCTGGGTTTTGGAGGGGTTGAGACGGAGGAGCCACTGATTACACCAAGTGGTGAACTGGTTAAGGTGGGTTTGGAGGGTACGTTGAGACCGTTGAAGGGTAGGATAGAGAGCCAGGAAGGCGGTGTCATCAGCATATTGGAGAAGGTGAACTGGTGGGGGTGGCTTGGGCATATCAGCTGTATACAAGAGATAAAGGAGAGGGGAGAGGACAGAACCCTGGGGGACGCCAGCCGTGGGATAAAAGATACGGGAGTTGGTGTTGTGGAGGGTGACATAGGAAGGACGGTGCGAGAGGAAGGAAGCGACCAGACGGACAAAATGGATAGGCAGGGCGTAGGTTTGGAGTTTAAAGAGGAGACCGGGATGCCATACACGGTCATAGGCATTTTGGAGGTCAAGGGAAACAAAAATGGCGGAGCGACGTGAGTTGAGCTGGAGGGACAGAAGGTGAACAAGGTTGAGGAGTTGGTCGTCAGCAGAGAAGGAGGGTCGGAAGCCACACTGGGTAAGGGGGAGGAGGTGGTGTTGAGCAAGGTGCCGATGGATACGGTGGGAGAGGATGGATTCAAGGACCTTACTGAAGACGGAGGTGAGGCAGATGGGACGATAGGAAGAGGCGGCAGAAGGGGGTTTGTTGGGTTTGAGGAAGAGGAGGACGCGGGAGGTCTTCCACAGGTCAGGGTAGAAGCCAGTAGAGAGGATGACATTATAGAGATGGGCGAGGACAGTTAGGAAGGAATAGGGGCTTTCTCGAAGGTGACGGTAGGTGACACAGTCGTGACCAGGGGCTGTGTTGCGTTTGGACTGGAGGAGAAGTTTAATGTCTTGTGCTGTGATGGGAGTGTTGACGTCGGAGGGGGGCAACTGCCCCAAGTACTGGAGACTAGGAGCAAGTGGAGCGACTGAGGTATCAGCACGTGCCATGACGGTGGGGAAAAGAGAATAATCAAAGTGGGGATCATCGGGGATGGAGAAGACCTCGGAAAGGTGGGAAGCGAAGTGGTTGGCCTTACTGAGGTTGTCTGGAAGGGGGCGATCGTTATGGAGAAGGGGGTAGTGGGGAGCGGAAAGGGAACCAGTAAGACGATGGAAGGAAGACCAGTACTTGGAGGAGTTGATAGGGAGGGTGGCATTGAGTCGTGTGCAGGTCTGGCGCCAGTCCCGGCGTTTCGTTGCTGTAATAAGGTTCCGTACGTGTCGCTGTATTTGCCGGTGGCGTTGGAGTGTATCCCTGTCACGAGTGCGGAGGAAGGAGCGATAGAGGCGGCGGGATTCACGGAGGAGGAGGACAGCCCGCGGAGGGAGAGTGGGACGGTGTGGGTGGATGGTTTTAGTAGGAACATGGGCCTCCACGGCGTCAGTAATTACCGTCTGAAGGAAGGACGAGGCGCGGATGATGTCGTCAGGATGGCGATAGGTAAAAGGGTGGCTTTCGACCTGGGTGGAGATGGAGTCCCGGTAGGCATCCCAGTTGGCACGGCGATAGTCATGGACGACCTTGGGAGGGGGTGCAGGTTGCGGAGCCGGAGGGGGGCGGTTGGCAGACGTTATGGTGAGAAGGACAGGGAGGTGATCGCTACCTGTGGGGTCAAGGACGGCAACAGTGATACGCCCAAGGAGGTTGGCGGAGGCAATGACAACATCGGGGGTGGTGTTACTTTCGGGTCGGGTGTGCTGGGGAATGGGAACAAGGTCACCCTGGATTGTGGAGAGGAACTGATGCCACCGCCGAAGGGCAGCAGGAGTGCGGCTATGGACGTTGAGGTCGGCGGCAATCACATAGGTGGAGAAGGTGTGGTCAATGTGTGAGATGAAGTCATAAGGAAGAGGAGCAGTGGAGCGGACATAGATGGTGGCACAGGTAATGGTGATGGAGGGGAAGAAGACGCTAAGGATAAGGTGTTCAGTGGGGTCATTGAGGAGAGGTTGTGGCCGGACGGGGATATGCTTAAGGTGGCCAATCGCGACTCCACCCTGCGCACGAGAACCAGGAGCATCAGCGCGGTGGAGGATATAGGGGGAGGCGCGGATAGAATGGTGGGGCTGGAGAAAGGTTTCGTTCAAGAGGAAGGTGTCGACCTGGTGGTGGGAGAGGGTGTGCATGAGGAGGTATTTGTTGGAGCGGAAGGAGCGAATGTTCTGGAAGAGGATGCGAGACTCGTGCCGCGCCATGACGGGAAGGAGGGGGGGGAAGAGAGGGAAGGGAAGAGACTTAAACTAGGGTGTCGAGGCGGGTGAAGGTGAAGTGGGCTTGGTTGTGGGAGTAAGTGGCGAAAGTGTTCAGGTGGAAAACAGAGCGAGCAGCAAGGGATATTTGTTGGAAGGTGTGCGGGCGCTGAAAAGGGTGAATGTTTTGGAGTACAACGGTAATGAACCGGATGATGTCCTCGGCCGTGGGGGGTGGACGGAGGGAATTGTTAGGATGGACAGGAGGATCGACGGGACGAACTGGGACTGTAAGTTCAGGGGTGGCTGGAGGGGGTTTAGCTTTACACTTGTGGGAGTATGTGGGATGGGGGCCATTGCAGGTATTACAGGAAGGAGGAGCAGCGAGGTTGGGGCAGTTCTTGAGAAAGTGGGAGGCCTTGCAATGAGGACAGGTGGGGGGGTTTTTGCAGTTGGGAGTCAGGTGGTCATTGTACATCAGGCACCGTTGGCAACGGTAGGATTGGGGAGGGGACTTGGAGGATTCAACAGGATGGCGACGGTGGTATATCAGGGCACCCTGGGTGAGGAGATGGTCTATGGACGGGGCAGACTCGGAGAATACCCGCATGAGGTAGGTGGGACCAGAGGCATTGTGGATACGGCGGGCAGAGCGGATTTCCAAGTCCGGGTGGGAGTTCAGTTCTACCAACACTTCATCCTCTGTGATCACCGGGCTGAGCTTGGTGATCACAGCGGTGTAGGTGGGGGGGCGACGGGGAGGCTGGGGCTGACGAGCAGTGGAAGCGGAAAGGAAGGGTGTCAGAGAGGCGTGGGGGCCAAACATAACTCGTGGGAGTTTTCGCAGGAGGTCTGTGTGAAATGATGGGGACGGGGACTTGATAAGGACTGAGTCCCTGCGGGGAATGAGTTGGGAGATGGGAGCACCAGGTAAGTACTTTCGTATTTCCTTGGTGAGGGTACGAGCGTCGAGGAACTTAGGATCGGGAGTGGACAGGACAAAGGTGTGGAGGGTGGGAGCCAAGGTAGGGGTGGCAGGAGGAGGGGTGGTGTCCATGGTGACGGCAGGGGGAGGGGGAGGTGGCGTTGATTTCTTGTGGGAAGCGGCGGGAGCAGAGTCGGTGAGGACGCGCTTTTGGGGTTTTTTGGAGACTGGAGGCTGGGAGGAGGGGAGAGGGACGGGGAGGAGAGGGAGGTGGCGGGTGGCAGATCCCTGTGGCGTAGTGGAGGCACCGGGAGAAGCAGCTGGTTCAGTGGCGGCGATGGTGGCTCGGCGCAACGTGATGCGTGCGGGAGATGCAGAAGACGAAGCGACGGGGTCGGTGAGAGAGGGGAAGCCAACCACCTGAGGGGCGGCAGCAGAGGCGGCAACAGATGCGTACGTGAGGGCGGGGGTAGGAGTGGGAGCTGTTGAGGGTGCGGAGGCTGGGGGAAGGGAGTAGAGGTGTGGGTATACAGCAGGGGAGAAGATAGGGGGGTGTGTAAGTGGGGGAAGGGAGGGGGAGGTGGAAGGAGGGAGGCCAGAGGCGGCACTCCAGGAAGTGACTGTGGGAGAGGGGGAGGTGTAGATGACGGTGGAGGTGGGAGTACTCATTGCAGACGAACGGCGACGGACAGACGGACGTGCAGCAGGCGGCGTCGGCGTCGGCGATGGGCAGCGGCGGACGAACAGCAGGCGGCGTCGGCGTCGGCGGCGAACAGACTGACGAACAGCAGGCGGCGGCGGCGGCGGCGGCAACGGTTACGACGACGGCGATGGACAGCCAGCAGGCGGACGGACGGACGGACGGACGGAACGAACGAACAGCGACAGCAGCGGGCAGAAACACAGTCAGACAGACAAACAAACAAACAAACACACACAATCTTCGAAGACGGAGATTCCACCCTGAGAGTAGCCCAGGCTTTGCAACCTGACGCTTTCGAAGGAGTGGATCCAACCCTCTAGATGGACATAACTCTTCATGAAACGCAAGTTATAGGTGTGGATTGCACATTACGAGTGCGGGAAACTTCCGCCGTTCATCCGCTGGCGTTGCGAGTTTGGCGGTTGGGGTGGGGCACGAGCCCGTGCGGGTGGTGTGATTGCCGGTCCACGACTTCGTGCAGCAGAGGCACTGGCGTTTGGGTGCTGTGGTCGAAAGAGGCTGCATGCTTTGTGGGTGGCCTCGAAAGATGGGCACTGTGGGCCTATCGATGTCTTAGTCGGCTTGGCGTCCCATAGATGGCGGTATCGTCGTTGCAGGAGCTCATGCTGAGGGAGACCTACAGATGGCGGTATGTTTTGTGGTGCGCTCGACATGTCGGACGTAGTGTTGTCAGATTCGCATAGATGGCGATACTGTTTTGCCAGCATGGTTGGCGTAGTTCCGTCGGATCCCTGTAGATGGAGGTGTCCATTCTGGCCTGGATGTCAATGTCGTTTAGTCGCATTCCCATAGATGGCGGTATGGTATCTGTACTGTGGACATTCATGTCGTCAGCACGAGAGGGCACGCGCGCTAGTCCGACCACAATCGCTCTATTTCCTAATACCTCGCCCCTCCACCCTATGGACTTATCACCACCCACACTAGCCGCCCCAGGGACTTGCCAACGACACACCGTATCCCAAGTCTATTTTCTTGCGAAGCATCATGTGTTATTATATTTTAATTCACATCCATAGTGTAGGGGTATTGTAGTTCACCGTACGGCGGTGGACGCTGTGTTACCACACGCCGGGGGGGACGGCGAAAACGAACCGTTGACCGCCGGGCGCCGCCCGGCACCCGCCCGACGACGCCGCCTCCACGCGTCGCGCCGGCCGGTGGGCCGACATCGACCGTCCGGCACCCATCACGGCACCCATCGCCGGCCGGCAAAGCGATACGCCGTAGCGCGGCAAAACACAACGCGCCCGGCCGGCGCCGCCTCCCCCGCGCGCACGGAGGCGGCACCCATCGCAGCGCCCGCGCCGGCGGCAAGGGGCCCGCCAACCGATACGCCGCCGTCCGCCGCACCCAATGCAGCGCCCTGGGTGCGGCGCGCCCGGCCAGACCGATACGCCAAGAGATGCGACGGACAGAAACAAAGGCAAGGGGGGACCACACGTGCGCCTGTTGACGCCCAGCCCCGGGGGTCTCGTCTCGCGACAAGACGAATCCCCCAAGCTAGGGCTGAGTCTCAACAGATCGCAGTGTGGCACAACGTGCGTCAGGTTAAGGACAATATGGGTTAGGTTAAGGGGCAACATGGGTTAGGTTAAGGGGCAACATGGGTTAGGTTAAGGGGCAACATGGGTTAGGTTAAGGGGCAACATGGGTTAGGTTAAGGGGCAACATGGGTTAGGTTAAGGGGCAACATGGGTTAGGTTAAGGCACAATGCAGGTTAGGTTAAGGCACAACATAGGTTAGGTTAAGGCGCAACATAGGTTAGGTTAAGGCGCAACATAGGTTAGGTTAAGGCGCAACATAGGTTAGGTTAAGGCACAACATAGGTTGGGTTAAGGCGCAACGTAGGTTAGGTTAAGGCACAACATAGGATAGGTAAAGGGGCAACATGGGTTTGGTTAATGCACAATATGGGTTAGGTTAAGGGGCAACATGGGTTAGGTTAAAGCACAATATGGGTTAGGTTAAGGCGCAACATAGGTTAGGTTAAGGCGCAACATAGGTTAGGTTAAGGCGCAACCTAGGTTTGGTTAAGGCGCAACATAGGTTAGGTTCAGGCGCAACATAGGTTAGGTTCAGGCGCAACATAGTTTAGGTTCAGGCGCAACATAGGTTAGGTTCAGGCGCAACATAGGTTAGGTTCAGGCGCAACATAGGTTAGGTTAAGACGCAACATAGGTTAGGTTAAGGCACAACATAGGTTAGGTTAAGGCGCAACATAGGTTAGGTTAAGGCGCAACATAGGTTAGGTTAAGGCGCAACATAGGTTAAGTTAAGGCGCAACATAGGTTAGGTTAAGGCGCAACGTAGGTTAGGTTAAGGTGCAACATAGGTTAGGTTAAGGCGCAACATAGGTTAGGTTAAGGCGCAACATAGGTTAGGTTAAGGCGCAACATAGGTTAGGTTAAGACGCAACATAGGTTAGGTTAAGGCACAACATAGGTTGGGTTAAGTCGCAACGTAGGTTAGGTTAAGGCACAACATAGGATAGGTAAAGGGGCAACATGGGTTTGGTTAATGCACAATATGGGTTAGGTTAAGGGGCAACATGGGTTAGGTTAAAGCACAATATGGGTTAGGTTAAGGCGCAACATAGGTTAGGTTAAGGCGCTACATAGGTTAGGTTAAGGCGCAACATAGTTTAGGTTAAGGCGCAACATAGGTTATGTTAAGGCGCAACATAGGTAAGGTTCAGGCGCAACATAGGTTAGGTTGAGGCGCAACATAGGTTAGGTTCAGGCGCAACATAGGTTAGGTTAAGGCGCAACATAGGTTAGGTTAAGGCGCAACATAGGTTAGTTTAAGGCGCAACATAGGTTAGGTTAAGGCGCAACATAGGTTAGGTTAAGGCGCAACTTAGGTTAGGTTAAGGCGCAACATAGGTTAGGTTAAGGCGCAACATAGGTTAAGTTAAGGCGCAACATAGGTTAGGTTAAGGCGTAACATAGGTTAGGTTAAGGCGCAACATAGGTTAGGTTAAGGCGCAACATAGGTTAGGTTAAGGCGCAACATAGGTTAGGTTAAGGCGCAACATAGGTTAGGTTAAGGCGCAACATAGGTTAGGTTAAGGTGCAACGTAGGTTAGGTTAAGGCGCAACGTAGGTTAGGTTAAGGCGCAACGTAGGTTAGGTAAGGCGCAACGTAGGTTAGGTTAAGGCGCAACGTAGGTTAGGTTAAGGCGCAATGTAGGGTAGGTTAAGGCGCAATGTAGGTTAGGTTAAGGCACAATGTAGGTTAGGTTAAGGGGCATCATGGGTTAGGTTAAGGCACAATATGGGTTAGGTTAAGGCGCAACATAGGTTAGGTTAAGGCGCAACATAGGTTAGGTTAAGGCGCAAAATAGGTTAGGTTAAGGCGCAACATAGGTTAGGTTAAGGCGCAACATAGGTTAGGTTAAGGCGCAACATAGGTTAGGTTAAGGCGCAACGTAGGTTAGGGTAAGGCACAATGTAGGTTAGGTTAAGGGGCAACATGGGTTAGGTTAAGGCACAATATGGGTTAGGTTAAGGGGCAACATGGGTTAGGTTAAGGCACAATATGGGTTAGGTTAAGGCGCAACATAGGTTAGGTTAAGGCGCAACATAGGTTAGGTTAAGGCGCAACATAGGTTAGGTTAAGGCGCAACATAGTTTAGGTTCAGGCACAACATAGGTTAGGTTAAGGCGCAACATAGGTTAGGTTAAGGCGCAACATAGGTTAGGTTAAGGCGCAACATAGGTTAGGATAAGGCGCAACAAAGGTTAGGTTAAGGCGCAACATAGGTTAGGTTAAGGCGCAACATAGGTTAGGTTAAGGCGCAACATAGGTTAGGTTAAGGCGCAACATAGGTTAGGTTAAGGCGCAACATAGGTTAGGTTAAAGCGCAACATAGGTTAGGTTAAGGCGCAATATAGGTTAGGTTAAGGCGCAATATAGGTTAGGTTAAGGCGCAACATAGGTTAGGTTAAGGCGCAACATAGGTTAGGTTAAGGCGCAACATAGGTTAGGTTAAGGCGCAGTATAGGTTAGGTTAAGGCGCAACATAGGTTAGGTTAAGGCGCAACATAGGTTAGGTTAAGGCGCAACGTAGGTTAGGTTAAGGAGCAACGTAGGTTAGGTTAAGGCGCAACGTAGGTTAGGTTAAGGTGCAACGTAGGTTAGGTTAAGGCGCAATGTAGGTTACGTTAAGGCGCAACGTAGGTTAGGTTAAGGCACAATGTAGGTTAGGTTGAGGGGCAACATGGGTTAGGTTAAGGCACAATATGGGTTAGGTTAATGGGCAACATGGGTTAGGTTAAGGCACAATATGGGTTAGGTTAAGGCGCAACGTAGGTTAGGTTAAGGCGCAACGTAGGTTAGGTTAAGGCGCAACGTAGGTTAGGTTAAGGCGCAACGTATGTTAGGTTAAGGCGCAATGTAGGTTAGGTTAAGGCGCAATGTAGGTTAGGTTAAGGCACAATGTAGGTTTGGTTAAGGCACAATGTAGGATAGGTTAAGGGGCAACATGGGTTAGGTTAAGGCACAATATGGGTTAGGTTAAGACGCAACATAGGTTAGGTTAAGGCACAACATAGGTTAGGTTAAGGCGCAACATAGGTTAGGTTAAAGCGCAACATAGGTTAGGTTAAGCGCAACATAGGTTAGGTTAAGGCGCAACATAGGTTAGGTTAAGGCGCAACATAGGTTAGGTTAAGGCGCAACATAGGTTAGGTTATGGCGCAACATAAGTTAGGTTAAGGCGCAACATAGGTTAGGTTAAGGCGCAACATAGGTTAGGTTAAGGCGCAACATAGGTTATGTTAAGCGCAACATAGGTTAGGTTAAGGCGCAACATAGGTTAGGTTAAGGCGCAACGTAGGTTAGGTTAAGGCGCAACGTAGGTTAGGTTAAGGCGCAACGTAGGTTAGGTTAAGGCGCAATGTAGGTTAGGTTAAGGCGCAGTGTAGGTTCGGTTAAGGCGCATTGTAGGTTAGGTTAAGGCACAATGTAGGTTAGGTTAAGGCACAATGTAGGATAGGTTAAGGGGCAACATGGGTTAGGTTAAGGCACAATGTGGGTTAGGTTAAGGCGCAACATAGGTTAGGTTAAGGAGCAACATAGGTTAGATTAAGGCGCAACATAGGTTAGGTTAAGGCGCAACATAGGTTAGGTTAAGGCGCCACATAGGTTAGGGTAAGGCACAATATGGGTTAGGTTAAGGTACGATATAGGTTAGGTTAAGGTACAATATAGCTTAGGTTAAGATACACATTGTTGTAAGGAAAGGTGTATTTGTGGGGGGGGGGCAGGGCGGAAGGTTCGTTGATAGTGATTATCGTAAGTGGATGCCTTCGGCATCATGCGATTTGTCACGTCAGGGTGCTCTTTTGGCTCCTGACAGGCGGCGCTCTGATTCCATGGTTGTGGCAGACCTGTGTCTTTCATTCCTGCCATTGTTTGTGTGCTGTGACAGGAGGCAGTATTGTGATGTTGGGTGCACCCCTGTGTAGGACATGTGTGGGTGTTCGTGGCTTAGCTGGGCAATGGCGGATGTCGGAAGGGTGGGATGTTCTGTTTTCTGGGTGGACCTCCCGGTGTGGTTATGATAGTGTGGATTGGGTATTGTGGCGGAGAGGATGCACTGGATGTTCTTCCATGCTGGTGGTTTGATATTGTGTGTGTGCCTGTTACAGGCAGAGAGTAGTGTGTGATAAGAGTGTCTGGCTGACGTGTGGTTCTCATTGTGTGCAGAGTCTTTCAGCATGTATAGGGACGGTTGTATATATTATCTGTATTCCGATGGCTCTGCATCTATTACTAATCAGTGGCGTGTATACTGTTACTCTGGTTCCAGTCGAAACTGTTCTATTTCTGTACATTAGTGACACTGCCGCTCCACTATGTTGCTACCCCTTTCGGCCGTTTCCCCCAGTGTATGGCAAATGATTATCAGCAATCAGTCTATTAGTCAATACCGGTAGTGTGACGACGTCAAATGTCCGGGATGGGGGATGCTACACCCTTCCCGTGGGTCAGGGCCTAGAAAGACTCTTCCCACGCAGGAGGCTCGGACTGTCGTTACTCTTCCGAGAAATATATTTGCTGAAAGTTTTTTGCGACTGCGAGTGCTACGCCCACGGGTACCGACATGGATGGGGCGCTTCCTAGCTGATCGCTCAGCATGAGAATCCGTACAGTGGGCAATGCGATCGCGTCTGTACCTTGTACGTGGTACAGCTCGCAGCTCATGTATAGGGA
>NC_064641.1:416533040-416548040 GCF_023864345.2 Schistocerca serialis cubense | reverse complement strand
GATAAGACGGTCACGGATGAAGCCAGCGGTGGAGATCGGCTTCTTCGTGAAGAGGTCCGCCCAGAAGTCCAGCAGACCGGGGATGTCGGGTGGCGGCTGCAGCAGGGTGCCGTCTAGCAGGCCACACACGCAGCGTGCACGCGACCTACGGAAGGCGTCCTGTGTCCGCGCGTATTCCCAGCGGCGCCGCTTGCGCTTCTGCAGCGGCGGGTCGGCAGGCGGCCGCTTGGATGATTGGCGCGGCCGCTGTGTCCTGGTGATCGACCTCTCCCCTCTGGACCCGACCGACGCAAGGGCATCCGGGAGCATGCCCAGGATGACATCGGGCGGCGTTCCCCGCCCCAGACCAATAACTCGATCCAGAGCAGAGAAACGCTGGGCGGAAGCAGGTAGCCCCGCCAGATGCTCCCAGATGGCGGCGTCAGTCGGCCCCTCCGGCGGCGGCCCGGTGGTGTCGGCCGCGAAGTCCTCGGCTGCGTCGACGGGTGGCGCAGCGGCCTCGCCCGCGTCAGGCAGCGAGCTCGCTGCTCCCCGGCGGGACGCCGGCTCTTCCCCCCGACCGATCTCAAGCGCCTCCATGAGTTGGCGGACGAGCTGCTTGTGGGCAGCTTGCCGCCGTCGGCACTTAATTGCCTCAAGCGATCGGTCGGGGAACATCCTGATAAGTTCTTGATTGACAAAGAAGAACCGGGCGTCCCTCTCAAGGAACAGTTCGGCCTCTGCCTTGGCGAGCGACAGGACTTCTTCCTCCGTCCACCTCGCGCGATGCCTCTCCGTGACGATCTCCGCGTTGGCGGCCGCAAGGTGTTGGCGGCGGCGATGGACCCCGAGACCGTTCTTCGTGGTAAATGTGCGGTGGCACTCACTGCAGGCAAAAGGAGCATTTTCGTTACGGCCGGTTGGCCGGATAGGTGCTGGGGTAGCTGGGGTGGCACCTTCAGCGGAAGGGCCACCATCTCTTCTTTCTTGTATGCTGCCCCCAACTATAAAGGGATAATGCGAGGGGGGGCTGGTAACCCCCCCAAGCCCCTGGTGCGGTCTTCCACTCTGCAAAAATCAGCGGGCCCACGAGAAGGGGAGAAGACCGCAGGAGAGGAGATGCTAAGAGGGCTAGGCCCATGTATTGCGCATCACTCTCCCTGTAACTACAACCCAAGGAAGGCACCTCGCAGCAGCAGAACGACTATATCAAGACCGCACTTCGAAAAGCCAAGTCCGGATGCAGCCACACCGCCGCCACTTGAGTCATAGTTACTCCCGCCGTTTACCCGCGCTTGCTTGAATTTCTTCACGTTGACATTCAGAGAACTGGGCAGAAATCACATTGCGTCAACACCCGCTAGGGCCATCGCAATGCTTTGTTTTAATTAGACAGTCGGATTCCCCCAGTCCGTGCCAGTTCTGAGTTGATCGTTGAATGGCGGCCGAAGAGAATCCGCGCACCCGCGCGCCCCCGGAGGAGCACGCTAAGGCGGACGCGGCCTCGCAGCAAGGAAGATCCGTGGGAGGCCAAGGCACGGGACCGAGCTCGGATCCTGCACGCAGGTTGAAGCACCGGGTCGCGAACGCCGCGCAGGCGCGCACATCCTGCACCGCCGGCCAGCACGAGGCCGACCAACGGCGAGAGTAGACCACGCCCGCGCTAAACGCCCGCACTTACCGGCACCCCTACGGCACTCACCTCGCCCAGGCCCGGCACGTTAGCGCTGACCCACTTCCCGACCAAGCCCGACACGCCCCGATCCTCAGAGCCAATCCTTATCCCGAAGTTACGGATCCAATTTGCCGACTTCCCTTACCTACATTATTCTATCGACTAGAGGCTCTTCACCTTGGAGACCTGCTGAGGATATGGGTACGAACCGGCGCGACACCTCCACGTGGCCCTCTCCCGGATTTTCAAGGTCCGAGGGGAAGATCGGGACACCGCCGCAACTGCGGTGCTCTTCGCGTGCCAAACCCTATCTCCCTGCTAGAGGATTCCAGGGAACTCGAACGCTCATGCAGAAAAGAAAACTCTTCCCCGATCTCCCGACGGTGTCTCCGGGTCCTTTTGGGTTACCCCGACGAGCATCTCTAAAAGAGGGGCCCGACTTGTATCGGTTCCGCTGCCGGGTTCCGGAATAGGAACCGGATTGCCTTTCGCCCAACGGGGGCCAGCACAAAGTGCATCATGCTATGACGGCCCCCATCAACATCGGATTTCTCCTAGGGCTTAGGATCGACTGACTCGTGTGCAACAGCTGTTCACACGAAACCCTTCTCCGCGTCAGCCCTCCAGGGCCTCGCTGGAGTATTTGCTACTACCACCAAGATCTGCACTGACGGCTGCTCCAGGCAGGCTCACGCCCAGACCCTTCTGCACCCACCGCCGCGACCCTCCTACTCGTCAGGGCTTCGCGGCCGGCCGCAAGGACCGGCCATGACTGCCAGACTGACGGCCGAGTATAGGCACGACGCTTCAGCGCCGTCCATTTTCAGGGCTAGTTGCTTCGGCAGGTGAGTTGTCACACACTCCTTAGCGGATTCCGACTTCCATGGCCACCTTCCTGCTGTCTTAAGCAACCAACGCCTTTCATGGTTTCCCATGAGCGTCGATTCGGGCGCCTTAACTCGACTTTTGGTTCATCCCACAGCGCCAGTTCTGCTTACAAAAAGTGGCCCACTTGGCACTCCGATCCGAGTCGTTTGCTCGCGGCTTCAGCATATCAAGCAAGCCGGAGATCTCACCCATTTAAAGTTTGAGAATAGGTTGAGGTCGTTTCGGCCCCAAGGCCTCTAATCATTCGCTTTACCGGATGAGACTCGTACGAGCACCAGCTATCCTGAGGGAAACTTCGGAGGGAACCAGCTACTAGATGGTTCGATTAGTCTTTCGCCCCTATACCCAGCTCCGACGATCGATTTGCACGTCAGAATCGCTACGGACCTCCATCAGGGTTTCCCCTGACTTCGTCCTGGCCAGGCATAGTTCACCATCTTTCGGGTCCCAACGTGTACGCTCTAGGTGCGCCTCACCTCGCAATGAGGACGAGACGCCCCGGGAGTGCGGAGGCCGCCGCCCCGTGAAGGGCGGGAAGCCCCATCCTCCCTCGGCCAGCGCAAGGCGAGACCTTCACTTTCATTACGCCTTTAGGTTTCGTACAGCCCAATGACTCGCGCACATGTTAGACTCCTTGGTCCGTGTTTCAAGACGGGTCGTGAAATTGTCCAAAGCTGAAGCGCCGCTGACGGGAGCGATTATTCCGCCCGAGAGCATCCCGAGCCAACAGCGGCGCGGGTCCGGGGCCAGGCCAGGTAGGTCCGTCATCCGGGAAGAACCGCGCGCGCTTGCCGGGAGCCCGAGCGCCCAAAGGGGCGAATCGACTCCTCCAGATATACCGCCGGGCAGCCAGCCAGGACACCGGGGCTCCGCCCAACAGACGCGAACCGAGGCCCGCGGAAGGACGGGCTGCGCACCCGGGCCGTAGGCCGGCACCCAGCGGGTCGCGACGTCCTACTAGGGGAGAAGTGCGGCCCACCGCACACCGGAACGGCCCCACCCCGCGGCGAGTGGAAAGGCAACCGGACACGACCCCGCCGCGGATTGCTCCGCGCGGGCGGCCGGCCCCATCTGCCGAGGGCGGAGGCCAGTGGCCGGATGGGCGTGAATCTGACCCGTTCGACCTTTCGGACTTCTCACGTTTACCCCAGAACGGTTTCACGTACTTTTGAACTCTCTCTTCAAAGTTCTTTTCAACTTTCCCTCACGGTACTTGTTCGCTATCGGTCTCGTGGTCATATTTAGTCTCAGATGGAGTTTACCACCCACTTGGAGCTGCACTCTCAAGCAATCCGACTCGAAGGAGAGGTCCCGCCGACGCTCGCACCGGCCGCTACGGGCCTGGCACCCTCTACGGGCCGTGGCCTCATTCAAGTTGGACTTGGGCTCGGCGCGAGGCGTCGGGGTAGTGGACCCTCCCAAACACCACATGCCACGACAGGCGGCAGCCTGCGGGGTTCGGTGCTGGACTCTTCCCTGTTCGCTCGCCGCTACTGGGGGAATCCTTGTGAGTTTCTTTTCCTCCGATTACTAATATGCTTAAATTCAGCGGGTAGTCTAGCCTGCTCTGAGGTCGTTGTACGAGCTGTCGCACGCCACACCGCCAGCCGGCTGTGCACGCTACCGAGTAAGTACCGGTATGCGAACCGCCAGGCGACGGGCGCGCATCGCACGTTTAAGGAGACGCGGCCGGCCCCACAGGCGGCCACGACTCTCCTAGGTCTGCGAAGCGGGGCAAACGCCGCCCGCTTCAGTATACGTAGCCCACCCTCAGCCAGACGTGGCCCGGGAACGGAATCCATGGACCGCAATGTGCGTTCGAAACGTCGATGTTCATGTGTCCTGCAGTTCACATGTCGACGCGCAATTTGCTGCGTTCTTCATCGACCCACGAGCCAAGTGATCCACCGTCCTGGGTGATCTTTTCATAGTTTCCACTATCTCTTTCAAGACAGTTGCATAGGCGTGACTGAGGCGTGTGGCCCCTGTTCCAGCGTTCAGTGTACAACGGCCTCACGGCCGATGGGCGTCGTACGGCTCCACACCGGAGCGGACAGGCACTCGGGCGAAAGTCATTCAAAACCGGCGCCAGGCGCCAGGTGCCGCAGGCCAGGCGCTCCAGCGCTTCAGCGCTCGTACCACACAACATTGCCGTTAGTTTTGAGACGAACGCGTGGTTCCGCACGCAGCGCACGGCTACTGCGAGCCGTACAGGTAGCGTGTTGCGCGACACGACACGCACATCGAAAGACATGCAGTCTAGTCGGTAATGATCCTTCCGCAGGTTCACCTACGGAAACCTTGTTACGACTTTTACTTCCTCTAAATGATCAAGTTTGGTCATCTTTCCGGTAGCATCGGCAACGACAGAGTCAATGCCGCGTACCAGTCCGAAGACCTCACTAAATCATTCAATCGGTAGTAGCGACGGCGGTGTGTACAAAGGGCAGGGACGTAATCAACTCGAGCTTATGACTCGCGCTTACTGGGAATTCCTCGTTCATGGGGAACAATTGCAAGCCCCAATCCCTAGCACGAAGGAGGTTCAGCGGTTTACCCCGACCTTTCGGCCTAGGAAGACACGCTGATTCCTTCAGTGTAGCGCGCGTGCGGACCAGAACATGTAAGGGCATCACAGACCTGTTATTGCTCAATCTCGTGCGGCTAGAAGCCGCCTGTCCCTCTAAGAAGAAAAGTAATCACTGACAGCACGAAGGATGCCACGCGACTAGTTAGCAGGCTTGAGTCTCGTTCGTTATTGGAATTAACCAGACAAATCGCTCCACCAACTAAGAACGGCCATGCACCACCACCCACCGAATCAAGAAAGAGCTATCAATCTGTCAATCCTTCCGGTGTCCGGGCCTGGTGAGGTTTCCCGTGCTGAGTCAAATTAAGCCGCAGGCTCCACTCCTGGTGGTGCCCTTCCGTCAATTCCTTTAAGTTTCAGCTTTGCAACCATACTTCCCCTGGAACCCAAAAGCTTTGGTTTCCCGGAGGCTGCCCGCCGAGTCATCGGAGGAACTGCGGCGGATCGCTGGCTGGCATCGTTTATGGTTAGAACTAGGGCGGTATCTGATCGCCTTCGAACCTCTAACTTTCGTTCTTGATTAATGAAAACATACTTGGCAAATGCTTTCGCTTCTGTTCGTCTTGCGACGATCCAAGAATTTCACCTCTAACGTCGCAATACGAATGCCCCCGCCTGTCCCTATTAATCATTACCTCGGGTTCCGAAAACCAACAAAATAGAACCGAGGTCCTATTCCATTATTCCATGCACACAGTATTCAGGCGGGCTTGCCTGCTTTAAGCACTCTAATTTGTTCAAAGTAAACGTGCCGGCCCACCGAGACACTCAATAAAGAGCACCCTGGTAGGATTTCAACGGGGTCCGCCTCGGGACGCACGAGCACGCACGAGGCGGTCGCACGCCTTCGGCTCGCCCCACTGGCAGGACGTCCCACGATACATGCCAGTTAAACACCGACGGGCGGTGAACCAACAGCGTGGGACACAAATCCAACTACGAGCTTTTTAACCGCAACAACTTTAATATACGCTATTGGAGCTGGAATTACCGCGGCTGCTGGCACCAGACTTGCCCTCCAATAGATACTCGTTAAAGGATTTAAAGTGTACTCATTCCGATTACGGGGCCTCGTATGAGTCCCGTATCGTTATTTTTCGTCACTACCTCCCCGTGCCGGGAGTGGGTAATTTGCGCGCCTGCTGCCTTCCTTGGATGTGGTAGCCGTTTCTCAGGCTCCCTCTCCGGAATCGAACCCTGATTCCCCGTTACCCGTTACAACCATGGTAGGCGCAGAACCTACCATCGACAGTTGATAAGGCAGACATTTGAAAGATGCGTCGCCGGTACGAGGACCGTGCGATCAGCCCAAAGTTATTCAGAGTCACCAAGGCAAACGGACCGGACGAGCCGACCGATTGGTTTTGATCTAATAAAAGCGTCCCTTCCATCTCTGGTCGGGACTCTTTATTTCTTCATTATCATGTTACAATGTAACCTACTACCTAATACATTAGTAGGTCCTATATTTTACTATTTCTAAGTTCTATTTGCAGCTATAATATTTAACACTACAGGTTTATTTACTACACTCCATCACTACACCGAGCGGGGTGGCGCAGTGGTTAGCACACTGGACTCGCATTCGGGAGGACGACGGTTCAATCCTGTCTCCAGCCGACCTGATTTAGGTTTTCCGTGATTTCCCTAAATTGTTTCAGGCAAATGCCGGGATGGTTCCTTTGAAAGGGTACGGCCGATTTCCTTCCCCATCCTTCCCTAACCCGAGCTTGCGCTCCGTCTCTAATGACCTCGTTGTCGACGGGACGTTAAAACAACACTAACCTAACTCCATCACTACTATGGGGTTAATCTACCTATTCACTATTCTATGTTACTGTTAGTCTAATATTCCTAGATTTTAGCTTTTTTTCCTAAATTGTTATGTTCTACTTGCTAATAGATGTTGTTATTACTACTAATCTACCTGCAGCGTAACAAGTGTGCCAGAATAGATACAAACCTACTTGTTGGCCTTTCCCACTGAGCTAATCCCAGTGGGAGTGCCCCTGGCACTGGGCTGGCCGGTGACATGTTCGCTGCAGTTCTATACTATTTATATTACCCTAGTTTGATCTTATAACTAACCTTATGTCTAATGTCAAGTTCGGTGCGTAGTCAAGTTCGGTTTAGATGTACTACCCCCCAACCTATTCCGAAAACCTGGCGGATTCCAGCCGTGAGGCGGCTGGCCAAGTCCACGTCCCGGTGGAACAGGGGGGCGTACGCGACAAATCCGGTGTGTGTTTATTTATCTATTATTACCAAGATATTCTCTGAGGACTTTGCTCGAGATTTTGTTTGTCAAGTGGTTCAGGACGTTAAATGTATTTTCGTGCGTGAGCAAGTGGTACGTGTCATTGTTCGGCAATTGTTCCCTAAGGTGTTGTGCATCATCGTCGAAGAGGGGACACTCGTACACCACATGGTCTGGAGTGCCCAGCACTGCTCCACAGTCACACGCTGGTGTTGCCCTTTTCCCGAACCGACAAAGATATGTCGGGTAGGGTCCGTGCCCAGTAAGAAAGTGCAGAAATCCCCTTGTTGGTTTGAAATAGGTGAGTTCTAGCCGTTCCTTTATGTTGGGTAGCAATTCATGTGTTCTTCGGCCAGTTTCGTCGCTGTCCCAGAGATTTTGCCATAATTCCATGCCTCTTCTTTTGATACTTTGTTTGTCCCCCACATATATCCCCATAATTTCTTCTATTTTTTCCCTTCGATTTTTCTTCATCCAATACCAGGCGGCCTGTTCCCTGATTTATAGGTCCAGTGGACATAGCCCCATCAGTACTGATAGTGCCCCTCCTGGAGTTGTTCTATATGCGCCCACTGAACGTATGAGCATGTTACGCTGCACTCTTCTTACGGCCACGGCAGGCATGACCCTCGTGAGCCTGTGTGCCCAGACCGCTGACCCGTAACCTACTATGGATGTAAGGATGCTATTATGGTATAATTTAATAAGATCAGGTGGGAGGTGGAATCTTTTATGTCCTATTCCTATTAGGTTGTGTAATACTGTGAGAGATCTTTGTGTTGCTGTGTCTATGTGCGATGCATAGTTCCACCTCTCGTCGACGATGACACCAAGGTACCGGGCTTCACGGCGCCTAAGTACTGGTAGACCATTTATTCTTACAGTTGGATTTCTTGTGAGTTGGCCTTTGAGCAGCAGGTAAGTTGACTTACTGGGTGCGATAGTCATTTTAGTTTTGTGACACCATATGGTCAGTATTGTTATAGCTCTTTCTATTTTTGGTTCCAGATCTTCGCGGCTGCGACCGCCGACCAACAGGAGGAGGTCATCTGCGTAGGCTATGACCTCTAGCACATCTTCACTGTTCTTTAGTTCTTCCAATAGAGGTTCCATGTTTATATCCCAAAAGAGTGGCCCCAGGACAGATCCCTGAGGACACCCCTTGGTGATTTTCTTACTGACTTTACCGCTAGGGGCCGATAGCCAGACCTCCCTGTCATCACAATAGCTCCTCAGACAGCCATATAGCAGCCCTGGGCATTCTTTCTCCCGCAAGCAGGAGAAGAGCGAAGGCCACCACAGGTTGTCAAAGGCGCCACTAATGTCCACCATGATGCCGACTATGTACTTGTGCGGGGCAGAGCCACAGACATCCGCAGCCAGGGCGATTGCGTCAGACGCCGATCGCCCCGCCCGAAAACCGAACTGCCTGTCACTCATCCCGCACAGGACTCGGTGTGTAGCCAACCTGTCTGCTAGCAGCCTCTCAAAGAGCTTGCCCAGCAAGTCCAGCAGACATATGGGTCTGTATGACTTGGCTTCTTTGGGGTCTTTATCCGGGCCTTTCTTGATTATGACAACGTTCGCCCGCTTCCATATGGAGGGGAAGGTTCGAAGCCGTAAGCACTCGTTGTACAGCTGAGTGAGAGATGCCACCAGCTGGGGGGCGAGGTACTGTATCACCTCCGCAGTAATACCGTCTGGGCCAGGAGCTTTGCCTTTTTTAAGCGCTTTTATTTGGGAGTTTACCTCTTCTTCAGAGAAGGGGTAGACCACACGATTGTTTTCATAGACCTGTTGGTTCTCTCTTCTTATTCTCTGTTGTTCTTCTGTATCATCTTCCTCTCTATCGTCCAGCAATAGGGCATGGAGTAGGACACCCGCAGTTTCCTGCCAGGTCTCCGTCATCCGGTCCCCACTCCTTACGGTAGATAGCACCATGGGTGATTTAATTTTCTCCCTTACTATTTTGTAAGGTAGTCCCCAAGGGTCTGTAGCCAATTGGCTATGCACATATTTCTCCCAGCTCCTCATCCTGACAGCCTTAAGTTCCTGTTGGAACTGTTCCTTGGCTTCTCTGTATATCTGCAGCCATCGCTGCTTCTCGTGCCAGACGACACACCGCTGGTAATACTTCCTCGCCCTCCGTACTGCTTGGCGCATTTGCCCCAGTTCGGCTGACCATGGTGAAGGGGAGGCCGCGACAGCCCTCCTCCTGGTTGGTACGGCTGCCTTAACTGCCCTGGTTATCGCACTTGTGAGATCTCGGGCGTATTCTTCTACGTTGACGTCACCCTCCAGCAATGCAGGGATGTCACACTCCCTAGCCAGCCGGTCCCAGTCGGTTTTGTTATAATTAAGTTGCGTTTCCCACTCTATGTCCCAGTGGCACTCTCTGTCTCCAATAGCGAATGTTATGAGGTTATGGTCACTTGTGGTAATCTGGTCCCAAACTGTCCAATTGGATATTTTTGTAACAAGGTTTGGCGTTACCAGGGTAACGTCAATGTTTGTACCGTGTCCTCCCCCCCCCCCCCCCCGGTGTAGGTGGGAGGATTTCCCTGTTTATTAGCGACCATGAGTTGTAGTGACATGATGGTGTCAACAGCTTTTTCTCCTCGGTCGTCTTGAGTGCCACTGAACCACAGGGGGGATTTTGCATTGATGTCCGCAGTCACAAGAATTTTTTGCCCCCGCAACGCCGTGGCTATTTGCACAAGCTTATCTAGGAATTCATCTATTGGTCTTCCGTACTGAAAGTACATATTTACCATGTATAATATTCCTGTGGGTGAATGAAGCTCTACGACGTTGCAGTGGTCATCCAAAAATTGTGCCAATACGGTGGCTCTCAATGCTTTATTTGTGATTATGACTGCGGCTTTTGGTTCCCCTGCATTATATATTTGCTGCCAGTTGGCTGCAGTGAACGGGATCCGTCCAGCCAGGGAGTATGGCTCCTGTATGCAGACTACATCTAGACTCTTCTCCTCCACCACCCTCCGGAGTTCCTGCAGAACCATTTTGCTATTATGCGCGTTTATCTGTCCCACTCTTAACTGGCTCACGTGGGAAATATGTATGAATGTGAGATTCTGGCCAGTTTTTGCGCCAATCGTGTGCAATTCTGCCGTTGGTGATGACAGACTGGTTATATAGTTCATTGAGATCGAACTTTTCATTGCGCCTTTCAAACACTTTCTTAACCAGGTCTTGCAGGGCTCCGAAGTCTGTGGGGAGATTCATTGTCTTGAGCTGTATTCTGTCTACAGCCTCCATCACTGGGAAAGTAATGTCTCTGCCGTATTCATGGCCGACACGCACCACATGCCTCAAGGCTGCTGTGAGGGTGGCCGGCTCCTCAAGTCTGGACAGCTGTAAGGCGTGCTCCAGGTTGGGATAAATCCTGGCAGGATCTATTCCCGGCCCTCGTACTATAGGTGGGCATATTGGTGTAGCTATGTTAGTTGGTTCACTAGTGCTGCTTATTTTGTTTACTTGCACTTGCTCTTCCTGACTTTTTATATTCGGAAATTCTGTCACTGACAATCTCCCTACCACAGGATGCCCGAGTGGTCGTGCTTGATCTATAGACGACCTTTGTCCCCAGTTTAGAGGGGAGGGTGCTTCTTTCTGATCACAAGGGTCTGTTTGAATACAGACATCTTTCATTGTGATAACAAGGTGTTGTGACCTAGTGATCTTCTGTATGAATTCTTTAAATTTGTTGGCCCTTAATGCATCCCTCAACCTCTTGCTGGGAGACTTTCTTTTGGGCTTCCTGCTCCCATTTGGGGGCTCAGCCATAGTCGATTCTGGCTATGAGTCTTTGCTCAAGCATCCTGTAGGTAGGGCAATTTCTACCGGTGGTGTTACATGGCTTTTTGCCTCTCTTTGCACAAGGTATGCAAATTCCGGTTTTGCTGCAATTTCTCCTTGTATGTTCCTCTGACCCGCACTTGGAGCAAGCCGGCCTCCTCTCACAATGCTTATGTATGTGATCTAAGTCACCACAGTTGTGGCATCTTGGAACCACTAAGTAATCTCGCACATTTATTGCGTGGAAGCCTATATAGACTCTCCCCATAGTAGTGATTCTGCGCCACATCTTTCCAGATACCTCGGCAACGTGATGTACGACATCACGCTCCCGGGGCCCTGTTTTGAAACGTAATTTGAAGTCGTTTCTAAAACTTTCCCATTCCATATCGTCGAAATTTTGATTATAAAGTGTCTCATATATATCTGATTCTGTCAATGCTGTTGGTATGTCATAAAGGATCACCAGCGGATTTCGTTTTTTAGGTGGTTCACATTTGACTGCTGTGTTTAATTTGGCATTTTTTAGAATTTTATCCCTGTCTTCTTCAGTTGCTACGTCTACTACTACCACGTTTTTTGTCGCCTTGACTTTATTTTAATTTTATCCTTAGCAGGGTCAATTGTAGTGGTGAATATTTCCTGTACTTTTTTGATTGTTTGCCCGGGCAGGGGTCTTAAAAAGACCGCCGTGTCCGGCCTTTTGGTAACCTTAGCAATTGTCTCTTTTGTGGTTTGGGGTTTTGTGACTGCTTGTGTAGCCACTGCAGCCCAAGTTTTGGTTGGCTGCTGTCTTAACCTGTTGTTTTCCTTCTCGAGTTCTTCGAGTCGCCCCTCAAGCTTAGCACTTGCAATAGCCCAAGCGACGAGCTCATTTTTGATTGCCAGGACTGCGGCCTGGCTGATTTTGCCGTTTTTCACACTCGAGTCAAGAATTTGGTTAATTTTAGTATGTCGTTCGAGTGTGTTTTGCTCGTTTTGTTCCGCTTCCTCCTGTGAGGCAGGAACAGTAGCAATCGACGCCCTCGAGGTCGCACTAGAATCACTCGTCTCTGTTTCGGCCATGTTTATAGACGAGTGAAAAAAGGATGGGAGCCCGTCTCTTGCCCCGGACCGGCTCCTCTGGCATGGGGGGGGACTCTTGCAGCTCGCCCACCGACCTCGCCCCTAGGTCAAGGGCACTCCAGAGCTGCAGGGTTCAGCGCGCCGTTGCCAGCGCACTGGTCCCCGTCGAAGGCCTCGTCGTCGACGATTTCACTCGACGCTCCTCGGCAAGTGCACCCCGCACTCCGGAGAGGCGGATGCACCCCTCGCCCTTCGCCGCCTACTAGCCCGAGTTTCCACCTGAAGGCCAAGGACCCACTCCTACTCAGGTGGTGGGTCGGTCCCCCAGTCGTTCGGCGGTCTGGGCCCATCTAACCTAGCCCAGGCGATGTCACCACCTCCTGGGTTTGGCAGAACACGCCCCGGTTACCCAGGGGCGCGGCGAAGCACCCTTGCCGACTCGCGCCGCGATCCCACGCCGACAAACGAGGTCGCCGGCATGCAGAGCACCTGCTGGTCTGTGCCCTGCGAACAGAAAGGGACTGGTGTTCGGTCCCTTGACACAGCTCCCCCTGTGCCACGCACCCTTCGCTTTCGCATCGGGTTGGGTCGCAGCTCTCCCTTTTGTCGCAAGGCAGAACGCCAAGCTTAACATCTGGCACCACGGGAAGGTGGAAAGAGCCACTTGGGAAGGAGAGGCTATGAGAGACGCATCACTTCCCCTGCGAGGACGGTCGCGGCACACCCGACTGGAAAGCGATACGCCCCAGTGCGAGCTTCCGTGCCCTACGGCGCGCCGGCAGCGGGCGGGCCCGCCCCGAAACGCGCCGTCAAACGACTGACCTCACGCCAGACTCGGGACTCTGTTTGCATGTATTAGCTCTAGAATTACCACAGTTATCCAAGTAACGTGGGTACAATCTAAGGAACCATAACTGATTTAATGAGCCATTCGCGGTTTCACCTTAATGCGGCTTGTACTGAGACATGCATGGCTTAATCTTTGAGACAAGCATATGACTACTGGCAGGATCAACCAGGGAGCTGCGTCAACTAGAGCTGAGCAGCCGGCCGCCCGGGAGTGTGTCCCGGGGGCCCGCACGAACACGCAAGCGTCCGCTCAATTATTCTGCAAACAGGAGGAGGCTGAGCTCCCCTGCACAACACACCTCGAAACCCTCTCAGGTCCCGGCGGCGCGCAGCGCCGTCCTAAGTACTTGGTCGGGTTCGAGAGAGGCGCAATCGCCCGGAGTTAGGCGAGTAGACGCTTTAGGTGCGACCACCCGTGCTCCCAACTGAGCTTGCCGCTGCCGACAGAGGCCCGGGAGCGTGCTGTCGTGGCATTGCCGGCGGGAGACAACACGCGCCACCTACGGTGACCGGCAGCTCCAACGCCAGCGCCACAGAAGGACAAAAGCCCCACTTGGGTGCCGAAGCGAACTCTCCCAGCACAGCGCACGCGCCAACACGTCCGCACAGCTGCGATACAAACCACCTGCGAGAACCGCTGGGGCGACCGAGCAGCAGACGGCGTCGCGGCGCCGAGCGCCGGGCGGCGGCGCATCCTCAGCGCACACAGTCCTCAATCGGACCAGCACACTGCAGATGGCCACCGCGCTTCGCACCGGGCCCGCGAGGACCTACTTTGGCCGCAAGGCGCGCGCGAGCAGGGGGCGCCGGCGCGCAGCTGCGCCACCTGCCGCGTTCGTCGGCCGGCGCGCCTGCCACTGGCCGCCCCCACCAGCCGGCTGTAGCGCGTCCGCCCACGCAGCGCGCTGCCAGCACGCCAGGCAGCCCCCCCTCACCGGCGGGGTCGGTCCCACCAAGCCACCGCCGCGTATCGCTTCACACCCACATGCCATTCACGTTCGTGGGCATGGTGGGTATCGCTGAAACAACCGGTTACTAGCTCAACCGATCGTCGCCATCACTGATTCACCTCTAGCGAGAACAACCGCACCACAACGGGTTACCGGTTGTTCATTTGCGTAACGTCACCAGCAAACGTAGACGTCCATCGCCATTTGCAACTTCAACGAGTATTGCATGCCTGTGTCAGGTGTCACAACACACTTCGTCTGCCCACATACACGCAACAAACTATATTGCGACGGTTGCGGTTAGGCAACACTACACTAATTTAACGAGTTGCATAACAATTACAGAGCAGGTTAAGGCGCAACGTGCGTCAGGTTAAGGAACAATATGGGTTAGGTTTAGGCGCAATGTAGGTTAGGTTAAGGCACAACGTAGGTTAGGTTAAGGCACAATGTAGGTTAGGTTAAGGCACAATGTAGGTTAGGTTAAGGCACAACATAGGTTAGCTTAAGGCACAACATAGGTTAGGTTAAGGCACAACATAGGTTAGGTTAAGGCACAACATAGGTTAGGTTAAGGCACAACATAGGTTAGGTTAAGGCACAACATAGGTTAGGTTAAGGCACAACATAGGTTATGTTAAGGCACAACATAGGTTAGGTTAAGGCACAACATAGGTTAGGTTACGGCACAACATAGGTTAGGTAAAGGCACAACATAGGTTAGGTTAAGGCACAACATAGGTTAGGTTAAGGCACAACATAGGTTAGGTTAAGGCAGAATGTAGGTTAGGTTAAGGCACAACATAGGTTAGGTTAAGGCACAACGTAGGTTAGGTTAAGGCACAACGTAGGTTAGGTTAAGGCACAATGTAGGTTAGGTTAAGGCACAATGTAGGTTAGGTTAAGGCACAACATAGGTTAGGTTAAG
>NC_064641.1:416500540-416528040 GCF_023864345.2 Schistocerca serialis cubense | reverse complement strand
CGTCGCCGTCGATCCGTTCTTCTTGCTGCCAGCTGTGTTGCTCTTTCCCCTGCCATCACATACACACGCATCTGCTTAGCAGAAAACTCATCTGACAGCACACGCAGTACTTCACACGCGTCTACGTCTCGCACGATTTCAGACACATTCTTACTACGTAAAATGTGAAGTAATTCCGTTGCTGCATCCTTTCCTTGACACATATATACCATGTGTTCCGGATCTCCCTCAGCACCACACATACAGCTATTATTATCTGAACTATTGATTTTGTATAGGTAAGTGAGATATGGACCATGTCCAGTAAGAAAATGGACCATACCCCTACTCACATTTATATGTCGCATCCGGTGTCGTTCCCTGATATCCGGGAAAATTTCATACACCCGTCTACCCGTGTCGATGTTATCCCAGATTTGTTGCCACTCTCTGTCCATCCAGTGTTTGAGCTCTAATTTGTTTTCAATTCTCGCACCTGTAATTGCCTCCACTTTGTCAGCTTTGCCCCTCCGCAGCCAGTAAAGGGCTCCTCGACGCCTGATTTGTAAGTCCACAGGGTATAGATCTAGGATCACCAACAGTGCCTCCACTGGCGTGGTTTTGAAGGCTCCTGTCATTCTAATGAGAACACTGCGTTGCATTCTTCTCAGATGCCTAACTGGTTGCACCTGTCGCAGCTTATGTGCCCAGGCACTTGCCCCAAATGACACAATCGACATTAGGATAGCCTCATGATAAATTCTAACAACATTAATGGGTAGTTTGTAATTGGAGGTAGCAATCGTACAGATCTTATTCATAAGGTTCAATGCCTTCTCGCACACCAATTTAATGTGTGCACTAAAGTTCAGCCCCTCATCAAGGTGCAGCCCAAGATATCTACAAACTATCTCCCTACTAATTGGAGTGCCTTGCAGTTTTATGGATGGACCCCTACCTGCAGATAGTTTACCTTTTAACAATATGTATTTAGTTTTACTAACCGCTATTTGAAGTTTACTGTATGTACACCACTCACTTACAGTTTTTAAGACTGTAGTTGCTCGATTTTCAATTAAATTTCTAGAATCACCAGTTATGATTACGAGCAGGTCGTCTGCATATGCTATTATACCAGCTACGTTTTCGTTATTTTCCAATATTTCCAAGAGTGGTTCTGTCAAAATATCCCAGAATATAGGGCCACAAATGGAGCCCTGGGGGCATCCCTTACTAATGTGCTTTATTATTGTGTGTTCTGGTGATCTCCATATTACCCTTCTATCCTTGCAGTAATCAAGCATCGACATGTTAAGCACTTTGGAGTTCTTAGCTCTCGCAGTCTTGCGAACAGCGAAGGCCAGAACAGATTATCGAAAGCACCCTGTATATCAATCGTCACACCGACAACATACTTCGCCTGCGAAGTTGAAGTTATGTGTAATGCTTGATTAACTGCATCATCTATCGACCGTCCAGCCCGAAAACCGTACTGACATTGGTTGAGCCCGTAGAGCTCCCTATGATCGCTCAGCCGTCCGCACAGCAACCGTTCTTGGACCTTCCCCATAGTGTTCAGCAGGCAAATTGGACGGTAACTCTTCACGAATTTCGGATCTCTATCTTCCCCTTTTTTGATAATGGTTGCCTCAGCGATCTTCCATACCTTTGGTACTCTTCCCTGCAAGAGGCACTCATTAAAAAGAGCTGTTAGATATGGCACGATTTTACTTTTCAGTTGTTGTAACGTTTCTGCTGTGATCTTGTCTATTCCGGGGGATTTATTTTTCTTCATGGTGTCAATAGCACGACTCACTTCCTCCTGAGCAAATGGTACAACCACTCCTTCATCTGGATACTCTTCTTGCATCTTCTGTCTCAAGAGTGCCTGGTGTTCATTATCTGAAGCCGGATCATCACTTGGGAGTAAACTTTCCATTAAATATTCTGCCGAATCTCGCCACCCTGATGTAGTAGAACCATCTGCCTTCTGAAGCGTCGACAAAATGAGAGGTGTCTTAAGCTTCTCACTCACAATTTTATATGGTAAGCCCCACACATTAGTTCGAAATTCCTTTTTAACGAACGTTTCCCAGTGCTTTATTCTCGTATTGATTAATTCCTCCTTATAAACTGCTTTGATTTCCCGATAAATTAGCAACCTTCTCTGCTTCTCTCTGTCACCGAGAGACCTCTGATATGCGCGCCGTGCCCTACGAACATTTCTCTTTAATTCTGTTAGTGTGGAACTCCATGGCACTTTCGAGCCGCGAAAGAATGGACGCTTAGGTATGAAGGTATTCATAAGGTTTTGTATATGCACCTGTATTGCTTCTGCTGTCGAATCAATGTCAAAGCCATTCCCTTCCGGCACCTGCAGTTGAAACTCCTCCCTCATGCGCTCCCATTCTGCTCTTTTGTAATCGAAGTAGGTTCCTATATAATTCTCCTCCCTGTTTACATTGTTTACGCTTACAAGGCTAAAGGTAATCATATTATGATCACTTGTAGTCACTCTGTTCAGTACTTCCCAGGCCTGTATCCTATTTAGCACACTTCCATTTGCCAATGTAATGTCGATATTAGATTTTGCCCCTGCTCTATTATGATAAGTTGGTGGAAACCCGGGTTTATTCACAATTATTAAGTT
The DNA here is from genome assembly GCF_023864345.2 of Schistocerca serialis cubense. Classification (NCBI taxonomy): domain Eukaryota; kingdom Metazoa; phylum Arthropoda; class Insecta; order Orthoptera; family Acrididae; genus Schistocerca; species Schistocerca serialis. The sequence goes on along the minus strand of NC_064641.1, from coordinate 416,525,411 downwards.
CTGCTCCGCAATAGCATCCTGTAGTTCAAGTCCTCTCTCGTCAGTTTCTCTACTGTTCCATAGTACTGATTTAGCATTTGCATCTATTGTGAAGATGTGATATCTGTTACCTCCAACCTCGTTGGCTCTTATCATTTTATCGAGATAGGGTTGTATCTCATGTGCATATTGAAAGTACAGGTTAGTTATGAGAAAGACACCCTCAGTCGTCGTTAGCTCCACAGTAACAGAGTGTTCATCATTTACCTGAGCAATTGTTGTCACTGATACTTCTCTTTTCAGCACCACAACGGCCACCATTGGATTCTCTCCATTCATGATCACTCTTGCACCCATTGGGCAATGTACCAGTTTCCCTTTCGTAGTGTAAGGCTCCTGGATACATATAATATCCAAACCTCGGGCTTCTGCAACCTTCCATATTTCTGTCATTACGGTGGTGCTACGCATAGCATTAATCTGAGCAACAGTTATACCTAAATTCCTTCTACTCATTAAGGCTGTCTGACATGATTATAAAATCTAAAACCTGTCTTGTCGTACTCATAAACTGTTCTACCATAACACTCCACAAATTCCTTGTAGAGCTCCTCTTGATCAAATTTTTCGTTACGTCGGGTATATGCCCTCTGAAGTATCTCACCCAATTCTTTCTTCCCAGTTGGTAGATTATTACATCGCAAAAACAGCCTGTCGGCAGTTCCGGGATATGGAAAGCCGATTGTATTCCCTTTTGGATGCCCTATTCTGACAATGTGCCTAAGGGCTACAACTAATACACTCATGTCTTCTAATCTAGAGAGTCTGTAATTCTCTTCAAGATCAACATAAATCGATCGAGGATCCGACTGTTTATAGTCATTTCCCTCATTTGTTGTAGGCTTCAGTGTGTCTCCACTGTCTGTAAAGTCGGTCTGAGTACCAATAGTGATCATGTAGGGTTTATGACAGGGCTCGATAGTCTTTTTGCTTTTGCTCTTTAACTTTGACCTAATCCTGGAAAGAATTCCATGATTTTCAAGGCCAACGTTACACATTTTACTCCCTGCAAAGGTAGAGCTAATGGTGCTGTCCTGAATTGATGAAGAAAGCTCTTTCCCCTGTTCCTGGGGGAAATTACTACTGTCTGTGGTTTTGTTCTTATCGGTATCAACTATATTCTGATCATTATTTTCACTATTGCCTAACGCGAGATCTGACTTGTCCATAAGGTACATCTTATCTTCACTTGTAACTGTCATTTCGTCCTCTAATGTGTTAACATCCACGCAGTGGGCTAGTTCTAAAGTATGTAGAGGTTGCCTCTTCTCGCGTAGCATGTTCCTCCATGCAATTGCCCTACGCCAATTCCTAAGCCTCGGGGATGGTGGCTTATGTTTCCTACGTATCATATTCTTATCAGCTATTTGTGCAATTTCCTGACATTTTAAGTCTCTGCCTGGTATGAACTCTTCACTATATGGTGATAGATTACTGTCCATAATCTGTACTTTCAATTAGTCTGCGCAAATATAGCTGATAGGTAGGGCACTGAGGACCTGGTGTATTGCACACCTTGCCTCTCGAAGAACACGGAATACACTTTGCTGGCTTATTTGAGTTGGGACAATTTGTTTTTTGGTGGTTGTCTTCACCACAATGTGAACACACAAAGGACTTAGCAGTACACTTTGCACTTCTGTGACCGAAATTCTGGCACTTAAAGCATTTGAAGGCAAAATAGTCTTTCACCGACAGTGATCTAAAATCCACATACACTCGTTTTGCTTCTACTAACAGCTTCCTCACTCTTGCACTTACTTCAAAAACATGGTTTACCTCCACCTTTCCTTTAGGACCAGTCTTAAAACAGGGTCGCATTTCTTCAAGGATCTCTTGTTTACTTATTTTGTCAGCAAGATTTCGCTGCCAGATTGTCTCTACTAGCTCTTGCTCACCGAATTCACTTGGCACATCATAAATAATGATAAGAGGACGCTTCTTCCTAGGTGGCTCGCACTTCAAAGTTTCAGCGACTTTACTATTTGTAGAGATCTTTTGGATATCAGCAGGGGATTCAGTTTCAACAATGAGAACACTGTTCACAGCACGCATACTTTTAATTTTGATTTGCTCTTTTCTTGGGTCAATCACACTTATAAACCTCTGCTTTGTTACTTTTGCATCACTCTCATCTTTTGATTTCACAAATACTATATTCGGCGCCTTTGCTTGTGCAGATGCTATTTTGGCTTTGGTGGTGGGTACATATTTACTTGGTTTTGCTACAACTTCAGCAAATGAAGGTGCAGCCACTTTTGGGATCTCGTCTTTAATAGTCTTGATTTCTTTGGAGATTCCCTCACTCTTCTCAACAAGTGTCTCTCGCAGCCACTGGTTTTGCTTGACGAGCTCCTCGTTCCTACCAACTAATTTGCATTGGTACATCGCCCACAATGCTAGCTTGTTCCGCAATTCACTCATTACATTTACTGTAATCTTTTTGGTAGGTGTCATGTGTTCATCTATGAATTCCAAAATGTTAGTGTAATAGTCCTCAACTTTATTTAATTTGGTGCCCCCACGACTTTCATCCCCCACATTTCCTTCCTCGTCCTCTGAGGATGACATTATGCCAGCATATAGCACAGTCTATTGGACAAACTGTGAGCACACACAATATCTCGCAACAGCGAGGCAGGGTGTGTCGATCTACTCCATTTACCCTACGTCTGGCCCACTCTCACCAAGAGTGAGATAGAGTCGGATTCAGAGTTTAGTGACAAGCTGATGTTATACTTGTCCGTGGTACAACGATCGAACAAACAGCCGCCCAAAGACTCGTGGTACACAGATCGAACTAATGTCTCTCGTGGTACACAGATCGAACTAATGTCGCTTCCTACCGCCTGTGGTACACAGATCGAACTATTCACGAACGTGGTACAAAGATCGAACTATGCACGCCTGTGGTACACAGATCGAACCATGTCTGACAGAGAATTTTGAAGGTTAATTTACTATTAATACAGTTATTTGACCAAACATAGTCACAGATTAGATCACTTTCAACGTGATTTACGCCTCTAGGTGCAGAAGCATACCTGCTGCATCAAAGTTATATGGAGGGAGACTGTACAGATTAAGATGTTCAAAATCAGTGTCACAATCAGGTAGTCACAATCAAGAGTGATAGGGACAGCGGGAATCTCGTTAATCCATTCATGCGCGTCACTAATTAGATGACGAGGCATTTGGCTATTCATTAGCCGTCTTTATTCAAAGAATTGAATAACACATATATACATATATATATTGTTTGTGGCAGGTGTTTCTCGCCAATGTCCACCACTGGGGTGGGGACTTACAGGGCGATACCACAAGAAAAGTTTAAAACTAATATACATATATAAGTGCGGAAAAACAACACAACTTAAAGACACAAAGAAGAAAGAACAAAGACGGATTATTCCTCCTGTGGATAGGCCCCAGGAGTCAAGGCGAAGAAAATAACCAGCAGCCTAGCCGACGCCGACACGTTGCTTCGGACTAGGAGCCGTCATACGCTCGAAAATTTTGTAACTTTTGCAGCAGCTCTGTAGTGTACGGGTACTCAGCACCGCCAGTTCTCGGGGTTGGAAGCCTAAGGCGGCGAGATCCCTCGCCGACGCTGGAGACCATACACCCCTCCAGTTCAACGTCGCGGTGGACACAATCACCTCCTCAACGTCACGGTGCAGGTTGGAGATGGCACGCCGGATAGACGGCGTGTCGTAGTAGGCCGCCTTCTGGGAATGACACCAGTCGAGCCGGAGATGGTCTCCGACTATCTGGGCGTCGACCACGTGGGCGATGCCGTCTTTGACCGCCACCACGTCAGGCTTGCGGATGCCCTCAGGTGTTCGGAGGTGGGGCTCCACGGAGACATTGAAGCCCCTCTGCGCGAGTCCACGGGCGACATAACGCACAACAGCGTTATGGCGCTTGACCCGGGACCCGTGCGTCCTAAAGCAAGCCTGAAGTACGTGGTTGGCGGTCTCCACGGCCTGGCACCCCGCGCGGCATCTGGTGTCCGCCTCCCGCCCGCGACTGCGCCGTGCCTTCGTAGGGAAGGCGTTGATGCGGGCGCGGAGGGCGTCGATGTATTCACGCCCAGATAGCAGGCGACTGGTGTCGGGGACCCACTGATGTTGGCCAATGACGGCGGCAGAGGATGACAGCGCCGCACCGTCAATGGCGATGTGTAGGCGCGCCGCCCACATTTCCCCAACCTGCGTTGACGATTTGAGGAGGTGGCCCTCCCACGTTAGGTGGCGCTCCAGCACCTCGATCTCACGCTGCACCTCATCCATGCCTGCACCGTCGAAGGCTGGCCCTATCTTCTTCAGCGCCAGGAGACGGGACCGACGGAGCATTGGACCCATCCAACGGCAAGATGGAATGCCGAGGCCCCCCTGGGCAACAGGAGCGTGGAAATATCCCAGGGGGGTGTCCGCCGGAAGGCGGAACCATCTCCTGACGGCGGCCCGGATGGTGACGTCGGCCGACTTCAAGGCACCCACCCGGGTGTGGCTGAGGGCCAGCCCATGGTACAGGCCAGGGAGAAGCACGTTGGTGAGAGCGTGGAGGCGCTGTTGCGGCTTCAGCGGAGCTCGGGAGATGACGTCAAGCTGCTCCACCAGGTGGCGACGTGCATTGAAGACACAGCGACCCGCCGTGGAAAATTGCAGCCCCAGGTACCGGAAGGTTTCACCCACACGCAGGGCAGGCATGGTGGTATTGCCTGCTGTGAAGGTGACATTGCTGTCCATCTTCACCTTCTTCTCGCGCCCTCACGCGACTAAGGCGAGGGTGAAACACTTCCGGGCGTTGATCTGCAGCCCCAGGTGGGCGAGGGCTGCGGTAGCTGCATCGATGAGGAACTGCAAGCCCCTCGGGGTCGCTGCAAACAGCAAGACGTCATCTGCAAAGGCCGCAGCGTTGACTCTGCGACCGAGGATCCGAGCTCCGATGTGGGAGGGCAGTTGGCCTAAAACGTAGTCCACCGCAAAGTTGAACAGGAGGGGGGAGAGGGAATCGCCCTGGCGAACGCCCCGTGCTGGCTGCACAGACACGCCCACGCCGGCGCCGTCCGCTATCACTGTCGTGCTGCCCTCGTAGCACCGCTCGACATACTCGACAAAGCAATCCGGCAGGCCATGCGCCTTCAGCACGGGGCGAAGGGCAGCATGATCTACCGAATCGAATGCCTTAGATACGTCTATCGATGCCACAAAGACAGAGCGGCAGGAGCGAACTGCGTCGGTGAGAGCAGTGTCCAAGATGAAAGTGTTTTCCAACATCCCATCCCGAGGGATGAATGCCCGCTGACGTTCGTCCACAGCACATGCGCGCATCAAGCGTGACGCGAGAACCTTGTGAAAGGTCCGCGCCAACACCGAGCAGACCGTAATGGGGCGAAAATCAGCGGGGGATGTTGGTGCAGCCGTTTTCGGGAGAAGGGACGTCCGCGCGCGAAGCAGGCGTTCCGGAAGGGCGCGGGCCAGAAGGAAGAGATTCATCACTTTCACCAGGACTTCGTGCGGCAGGCGCCGCAACTCCGCTGGGGTAAGGCCGTCCGGCCCGGCCGCTGATCCCCTGGGCGGCAACGCGGCGGGACCTCCTCATGTGTGACCGGCCCCCATAGGCACTCGAGAGCGACAGGCTCCGAGTGCGGGAGGAGGCGGTCACGAATGAAGCACGCGGTGGAGATGGGCTTGTTAGTGAAGAGGTCCGCCCAGAAGTCCAGCAGACCAGGGATGGCAGGTGGCGGCTGGAGCAGGGTGCCATCCAAGAGGCCGCGCACGCAACGTGCACGCGACCGTCGGAAGGCATCCTGCGTTCTCGCGTATTCCCAGCGGCGCCGCTTGCGCTTCTGCGTCGGCGGCGCGGCAGGCGGCCGCTTCGATGGTTGGCGCGGCCGCTGTGACCTGGTGATCGATCTCTCCCCTCTGGACCCGACCGACGCAAGGGCATCTGGGAGCATGCCCAATATGACATCGGGCGGCGTGCACCGCCCCAGACCAATGACTCGATCCAGGGCAGAGAAACGCTGGGCGGAAACAGGTAACCCCGCCAGATGCTCCCAGATGGAGGCGTCAGTCGGCCCCTCCGGCGGCGGCCCGGTGGTGTCGGCCGCGAAGTCCTCGGCTGCGTCGACGGGCGGCGCAGCGGCCTCGCCCGCGTCAGGCAGCGAGCTCGCTGCTCCCCGGCGGGACGCCGGCTCTTCCCCCCGACCGATCTCAAGCGCCTCCATGAATTGGCGGACAAGCTGCTTGTAGGCAGCTTTCCGCCTTTGGCACTTGATTGCCTCGAGCGTTCGGTCGGGGAACATCCTGATAAGTTCTTGATTGACAAAGAAGAACCGGGCGTCCCTCTCAAGGAACAGTTCGGCCTCTGCCTTGGCGAGCGACAGGACTTCTTCCTCCGTCCACCTCGCGCGATGCCTCTCCGTGACGATCTCCGCGTTGGCGGCCGCAAGGTGTTGGCGGCGGCGATGGTCCCCGAGACCGTTCTTGGTGGTGAAGCTGCGGTGACACTCACTACAGGCGTAGACAGCTGCAAAACTTACAAAATTTTCGGCACGGCCAGTTGGCCGGCTAGGTGCTGGGGAAGCTGGGGTGGCACCTTCAACGGAAGGGCCACCACTTTAATTTACTTGTCTGCTGCCCCCAACTTAAAAGGGATAATGCGAGGGGGGGCTGGTAACCCCTCCAAGCCCCTGGTGCGGTCTTCCACTCTGCGAAAATCAGCGGGCCCACGAGAAGGGGAGAAGACCGCAGGAGAGGAGAGGCTAAGAGGGCTAGGCCCATGTATTGCGCATCACTCTCCCTGTAACTATAACCCAAGGAAGGCACCTCGCAGCAGCAGCACGACTACATCAAGACCGCACTTCGAAAAGCCAAGTCCGGATGCAGCCACACCGCCGCCACTTGGCGTTACTCCCGCCGATACCCGCGCTTGCTTGAATTTCTTCACGTTGACATTCAGAGCACTGGGCAGAAATCACATAGCGTCAACACCCACTAGGGCCATCGCAATGCTTTGTTTTAATTAGACAGTCGGATTCCCCCAGTCCGTGCCAGTTCTGAGTTGATCGTTGAATGGCGGCCGAAGAGAATCCGCGCACCCGCGCGCCCCCGGAGGAGCACGCTAAGGCGGACGCGGCCTCGCAGCAAGGAAGATCCGTGGGAGGCCAAGGCACGGGACCGAGCTCGGATCCTGCACGCAGGTTGAAGCACCGGGGCGCGAACGCCGCGCAGGCGCGCGCATCCTGCACCGCCGGCCAGCACGAGGCCGACCAACGGCGAGAGCAGACCACGCCCGCGCTAAACGCCCGCACTTACCGGCACCCCTACGGCACTCACTTCGCCCAGGCCCGGCACGTTAGCGCTGACCCACTTCCCGACCAAGCCCGACACGATCCGATCCTCAGAGCCAATCCTTATCCCGAAGTTACGGATCCAATTTGCCGACTTCCCTTACCTACATTATTCTATCGACTAGAGGCTCTTCTCCTTGGAGACCTGCTGCGGATATGGGAACGAACCAGCGCGACACCTCCACGTGGCCCTCTCCCGGATTTTCAAGGTCCGAGGGGAAGATCGGGACACCGCCGCAACTGCGGTGCTCTTCGCGTTCCAAACCCTATCTCCCTGCTAGCGGATTCCAGGGAACTCGAACGCTCATGCAGAAAAGAAAACTCTTCCCCGATCTCCCGACGGCGTCTCTGGGTCCTTTTGGGTTACCCCGACGAGCATCTCTAAAAGAGGGGCCCGACTTGTATCGGTTCCGCTGCCGGGTTCCATAATAGGAACCGAATTCCCTTTCGCCCAACGGGGGCCAGCACAAAGTGCATCATGCTATGACGGCCCCCATCAACATCGGATTTCTCCTAGGGCTTAGGATCGACTGACTCGTGTGCAACGGCTGTTCACACGAAACCCTTCTCCGCGTCAGCCCTCCAGGGCCTCGCTGGAGTATTTGCTACTACCACCAAGATCTGCACCGACGGCGGCTCCAGGCAGGCTCACGCCCAGACCCTTCTGCGCCCACCGCCGCGACCCTCCTACTCGTCAGGGCTTCGCGGCCGGCCGCAAGGACCGGCCATGACTGCCAGACTGACGGCCGAGTATAGGCACGACGCTTCAGCGCCATCCATTTTCATGGCTAGTTGCTTCGGCAGGTGAGTTGTTACACACTCCTTAGCGGATTCCGACTTCCATGGCCACCGTCCTGCTGTCTTAAGCAACCAACGCCTTTCATGGTTTCCCATGAGCGTCGATTCGGGCGCCTTAACTCGGCGTTTGGTTCATCCCACAGCGCCAGATCTGCTTACCAAAAGTGGCCCACTTGGCACTCCGATCCGAGTCGTTTGCTCGCGGCTTCAGCATATCAAGCAAGCCGGAGATCTCACCCATTTAAAGTTTGAGAATAGGTTGAGGTCGTTTCAGCCCCAAGGCCTCTAATCATTCGCTTTACCGGATGAGACTCGTACGAGCACCAGCTATCCTGAGGGAAACTTTGGAGGGAACCAGCTACTAGATGGTTCGATTAGTCTTTCGCCCCTATACCCAGCTCCGAAGATCGATTTGCACGTCAGAATCGCTACGGACCTCCATCAGGGTTTCCCCTGACTTCGTCCTGGCCAGGCATAGTTCACCATCTTTCGGGTCCCAACGTGTACGCTCTAGGTGCGCCTCACCTCGCAATGAGGACGAGACGCCCCGGTAGTGCGGAGGCCGCCGCCCCGTGAAGGGCGGGGAAGCCCCATCCTCCCTCGGCCCGCGCAAGGCGAGACCTTCACTTTCATTACGCCTTTAGGTTTCGTACAGCCCAATGACTCGCGCACATGTTAGACTCCTTGGTCCGTGTTTCAAGACGGGTCGTGAAATTGTCCAAAGCTGAAGCGCCGCTGACGGGAGCGATTATTCCGCCCGAGAGCATCCCGAGCCAACAGCGGCGCGGGTCCGGGGCCCGGCCAGGTAGGTCCGTCATCCGGGAAGAACCGCGCGCGCTTGCCGGGAGCCCGAGCGCCCAAAGGGGCGAATCGACTCCTCCAGATATACCGCCGGGCAGCCAGCCAGGACACCGGGGCTCTGCCCAACAGACGCGAACCGAGGCCCGCAGAAGGACAGGCTGCGCACCCGGTCCGTAGGCCGGCACCCAGCGGGTCGCGACGTCCTACTAGGGGAGAAGTGCGGCCCACCGCACACCGCAACGGCCCCACCCCGTGGCGAGTGGAAAGGCAACCGGACACGACCCCGCCGCGGATTGCTCCGCGCGGGCGGCCGGCCCCATCTGCCGAGGGCGGAGGCCAGTGGCCGGATGGGCGTGAATCTCACCCGTTCGACCTTTCGGACTTCTCACGTTTACCCCAGAACGGTTTCACGTACTTTTGAACTCTCTCTTCAAAGTTCTTTTCAACTTTCCCTCACGGTACTTGTTCGCTATCGGTCTCGTGGTCATATTCAGTCTCAGATGGAGTTTACCACCCACTTGGAGCTGCACTCTCAAGTAACCCGACTCGAAGGAGAGGTCCCGCCGACGCTCGCACCGGCCGCTACGGGCCTGGCACCCTCTACGGGCCGTGGCCTCATTCAAGTTGGACTTGGTCTCGGCGCGAGGCGTCGGGGTAGTGGACCCTCCCAAACACCACATGCCACGACAGGCGGCAGCCTGCGGGGTTCGGTGCTGGACTCTTCCCTGTTCGCTCGCGCTACTGGGGGAATCCTTGTTAGTTTCTTTTCCTCCGCTTAGTAATATGCTTAAATTCAGCGGGTAGTCTCGCCTGCTCTGAGGTCGTTGTACGAGGTGTCGCACGCCACACCGCCAGCTGGCTGTGCACGCTACCGAGTAAGTACCGGTTTGCGAACCGCCAGGCGACGGGCGCGCATCGCACGTTTAAGGAGACGCGGCCGGCCCCACAGGCGGCCACGACACTCCAAGGTCTGCGAAGCGGGGCAAACGCCGCGCGCTTCAGTATACGTAGCCGACCCTCAGCCAGACGTGGCCCGGGAACGGAATCCATGGACCGCAATGTGCGTTCGAAACGTCGATGTTCATGTGCCCTGCAGTTCACATGTCGACGCCCAATTTGCTGCGTTCTTCATCGACCCACGAGCCGAGTGATCCACCGTCCTGGGTGATCTTTTCATAGTTTCCACTATCTCTTTCAAGACATTTGCATAGGCGGCCCCTGTTCCAGCGTTCAGTGTCCAACGGCCTCACGGCCGATAGGCGTCGTACGGCTCCACACCGGAGCGGACAGGCACTCGGGCGAAAGTCATTCAAAACCGGCGCCAGGCGCCAGGTGCCGCAGGCCAGCCGCTCCAGCGCTTCAGCGCTCGTACCACACAACATTGCCGTTAGTTTTGAGACGAACGCGTGGTTCCGCACTCGGCGCACGGCTACTGCGAGCCGTACAGGTAGCGTGTTGCGCGACACGACACGCACATCGAAAGACATGCAGTCTAGTCGATAATGATCCTTCCGCAGGTTCACCTACGGAAACCTTGTTACGACTTTTACTTCCTCTAAATGATCAAGTTTGGTCATCTTTCCGGTAGCATCGGCAACGACAGAGTCAATGCCGCATACCAGTCCGAAGACCTCACTAAATCATTCAATCGGTAGTAGCGACGGGCGGTGTGTACAAAGGGCAGGGACGTAATCAACGCGAGCTTATGACTCGCGCTTACTGGGAATTCCTCGTTCATGGGGAACAATTGCAAGCCCCAATCCCAAGCACGAAGGAGGTTCAGCGGGTTACCCCGACCTTTCGGCCTAGGAAGACACGCTGATTCCTTCAGTGTAGCGCGCGTGCGGCCCAGAACATCTAAGGGCATCACAGACCTGTTATTGCTCAATCTCGTGCGGCTAGAAGCCGCCTGTCCCTCTAAGAAGAAAAGTAATCGCTGACAGCACGAAGGATGTCACGCGACTAGTTAGCAGGCTAGAGTCTCGTTCGTTATCGGAATTAACCAGACAAATCGCTCCACCAACTAAGAACGGCCATGCACCACCACCCACCGAATCAAGAAAGAGCTATCAATCTGTCAATCCTTCCGGTGTCCGGGCCTGGTGAGGTTTCCCGTGTTGAGTCAAATTAAGCCGCAGGCTCCACTCCTGGTGGTGCCCTTCCGTCAATTCCTTTAAGTTTCAGCTTTGCAACCATACTTCCCCCGGAACCCAAAAGCTTTGGTTTCCCGGAGGCTGCCCGCCGAGTCATCGGAGGAACTGCGGCGGATCGCTGGCTGGCATCGTTTATGGTTAGAACTAGGGCGGTATCTGATCGCCTTCGAACCTCTAACTTTCGTTCTTGATTAATGAAAACATACTTGGCAAATGCTTTCGCTTCTGTTCGTCTTGCGACGATCCAAGAATTTCACCTCTAACGTCGCAATACGAATGCCCCCGCCTGTCCCTATTAATCATTACCTCGGGTTCCGAAAACCAACAAAATAGAACCGAGGTCCTATTCCATTATTCCATGCACACAGTATTCAGGCGGGCTTGCCTGCTTTAAGCACTCTAATTTGTTCAAAGTAAACGTGCCGGCCCACCGAGACACTCAATAAAGAGCACCCTGGTAGGATTTCAACGGGGTTCGCCTCGGGACGCACGAGGCGGTCGCACGCCTTCGGCTCGCCCCACCGGCAGGACGTCCCACGATACATGCCAGTTAAACACCGACGGGCGGTGAACCAACAGCGTGGGACACAAATCCAACTACGAGCTTTTTAACCGCAACAACTTTAATATACGCTATTGGAGCTGGAATTACCGCGGCTGCTGGCACCAGACTTGCCCTCCAATAGATACACGTTAAAGGATTTAAAGTGTACTCATTCCGATTACGGGGCCTCGGATGAGTCCCGTATCGTTATTTTTCGTCACTACCTCCCCGTGCCGGGAGTGGGTAATTTGCGCGCCTGCTGCCTTCCTTGGATGTGGTAGCCGTTTCTCAGGCTCCCTCTCCGGAATCGAACCCTAATTCCCCGTTACCCGTTACAACCATGGTAGGCGCAGAACCTACCATCGACAGTTGATAAGGCAGACATTTGAAAGATGCGTCGCCGGTACGAGGACCGTGCGATCAGCCCAAAGTTATTCACAGTCACCAAGGCAAATGGACCGGACGAGCCGACCGATTGGTTTTGATCTAATAAAAGCGTCCCTTCCATCTCTGGTCGGGACTCTGTTTGCATGTATTAGCTCTAGAATTACCACAGTTATCCAAGTAACGTGGGTACGATCTAAGGAACCATAACTGATTTAATGAGCCATTCGCGGTTTCACCTTAATGCGGCTTGTACTGAGACATGCATGGCTTAATCTTTGAGACAAGCATATGACTACTGGCAGGATCAACCAGGGAGCTGCGTCAACTAGAGCTGAGCAGCCGGCCGCCCGGGAGTGTGTCCCGGGGGCCCGCGCGAACACGCAAACGTCCGCTCAATTGTTCTGCAAACAGGAGGAGGCTGAGCTCCCCTGCACAACACACCTCGAAACCCTCTCAGGTCCCGGCGGCGCGCAGCGCCGTCCTAAGTACTTGGTCGGGTTCGAGAGAGGCGCAATCGCCCGGAGTTAGGCGAGTAGACGATTTAGGTGCGACCACCCGTGCTCCCAACTGAGCTTGCCGCTGCCGACAGAGGCCCGGGAGCGTGCTGTCGTGGCATTGCCGGCGGGAGACAACACGCGCCACCTACGGTGACCGGCAGCTCCAACGCCAGCGCCACAGAAGGACAAAAGCCCCACTTGGGTGCCGAAGCGAACTCTCCCAGCACAGCGCACGCGCCAACACGTCCGCACAGCTGCGATACAAACCACCTGCGAGAACCGCTGGGGCGGCCGAGCAGCAGACGGCGTCGCGGCGCCGAGCGCCGGGCGGCGGCGCATCCTCAGCGCACACAGTCCTCAATCGGACCAGCACACTGCAGATGGCCACCGCGCTTCGCACCGGGCCCGCGAGGACCTACTTTGGCCGCAAGGCGCCGCGAGCAGGGGGCGCCGGGGCGCAGCTGCGCCGCCTGCCGCGTCCGTCGGCCGGCGCGCCTGCCACTGGCCGCCCCCACCAGCCGGCTGTAGCGCGTCCGCCCACGCGCGCTGCCAGCACGCCAGGCGGCCCCCCCCTCACCGGCGGGGAACGGTCCGACCAAGCCACCGCCGCGTATCGCTTCACACCCACATGCCATTCACGTTCGTGGGCATGGTGGGTATCGCTGAAACAACCGGTTAATAGCTCAACCGATCGTCGACATCACTGATTCACCTCTAGCGAGAACAACCGCACCACAACGGGTTACCGGTTGTTCATTTGCGTAACGCCACCAGCAAACGTAGACGTCCATCGCCATTTGCCACTTCAACGAGTATTGCATGCCTGTGTCAGGTGTCACAACACACTTCGTCTGCCCACATACACGCAACAAACTATATTGCGACGGTTGCGGTTAGGCAACACTACACTAATTTAACGAGTCGCATAACAATTACAGAGCAGGTTAAGGCGCAACGTGCGTCAGGTTAAGGAACAATATGGGTTAGGTTAAGGCGCAATGTAGGTTAGGTTAAGGCACAACATAGGTTAGGTTAAGGCACAACATAGGTTAGGTTAAGGCACAACATAGGTTAGGTTAAGGCACAACATAGGTTAGGTTAAGGCACAACATAGGTTAGGTTAAGGCACAACATAGGTTAGGTTACAGCACAACATAGGTTAGGTTAAGGCACAACATAGGTTAGGTTAAGGCACAACATAGGTCAGGTTAAGGAACAACATAGGTTAGGTTAAGGCAGAATGTAGGTTAGGTTAAGGCACAACATAGGTTAGGTTATGGCACAACGTAGGTTAGTTTAAGGCACAATGTAAGTTAGGTTAAGGCACAATGTAGGTTAGGTTAAGGCACAACATAGGTTAGGTTAAGGCACAACATAGGTTAGGTTAAGGCAGAATGTAGGTTAGGTTAAGGCACAACATAGGTTAGGTTAAGGCACAATGTAGGTTAGGTTAAGGCACAGTGTAGGTTAGGTTAAGGCACAATGTAGGTTAGGTTAAGGCGCAATGTAGGTTAGGTTAAGGCGCAATGTAGGTTAGGTTAAGGTACGATATAGGTTAGGTTAAGGTACGATATTGGTTAGGTTACGGTACGATATAGGTTAGGTTACGGTACGATATAGGTTAGGTTAAGGAACAATATCGCTTAGGTTAAGGTACAATATCGCTTAGGTTAAGGTACAATATAGCTTAGGTTCAGATACACATTGTTGTAGGGAAAGTTGTATGGGGGGGGGGGGGGCAGGTTCGTTGATAGTGATTATCGTAAGTGGATGACTGCGGCATCATCCGATTTGTCACGTCAGGATGCACTTTTGGCTCATGACAGGCGGCGCTCCGATTCCAAGGTTGTGGCAGATCTGTGTCTTTCATTCCTGCCATTGTTTGTGTGCTGTGACAGGAGGCAGTATTGTGATGTTGGGTGCACCCCTGTGTAGGACATGTGTGGGTGTTCGTGGCTTAGCTGAGCAATGGCGGATGTCGGAAGGGTGGGATATTCTGTTTTCTGGGTGGACCTCCCGGTCTGGTTATGATAGTGTGGATTGTGTAATGTGGCGGAGAGGATGCACTGGATGTTCTTCCATGCTGGTGGTTAGATATTGTGTGTGTGCCTGTTACAGGCAGAGAGTAGTGTGTGATAAGAGTGTCTGGCTGACGTGTGGCTCTCATTGTGTGCAGAGTCTTTCAGCATGTATAGGGACGGTTGTATATATTATTTGTATTCTGATGGCTCTGCATCTATTTCTAATCAGTGCCGTGTATACGGTTACTCTGGTTCCAGTCGAAACTGTGCTATCTCTGAACATTAGTGACACTGCGGCTCCACTATGTTGCTACCCCTGTCGGCCGTTTCCCCCAGTGTATGGCTAATGATTATCAGCCATCAGTCTAATAGTCAATACCGGAAGTGTGACGACGTCAAATGTCCGGGATGGGGGAAGCTACACCCTTCCCGTGGGTCAGGGCCTAGAAAGGCTCTTCCCACGCAGGAGGCTCGGACTGTCGTTACTCCTCCGAGAAATATATTTGCCCAGCGTTTTTTGCGACTGCGAGTGCGACACCCACGGGTACCGACATGGATGGGGCGCTTCCTAGCTGATCGCTCAGCATCGGAGAAATATATTTGCCCAACGTTTTTTGCGACTGCGAGTGCAACGCCCACGGGTATCGACATGGATGGGGCGCTTCCTAGCTGATCGCTCAGCATGGGAATCCGTACAGTGAGCAATGCGATCGCGTCTGTAGCTTGTACATGGTACAGCTCGCAGCTCATGTATAGGGACATTCGGATATGTCATCTTGATTATAATGGCTCTGCATCTTTTACTAATCAGCGCCGTGTGCGTGCTTTATCTGGTTCCGGTGAGGTTTGTGCTGTTCTATTTCTGTTCAGTAGTAGAACGGCGACTCCACTAAAATTGCTACTTCTCTCGGCAGCTTCCCCCGGATATGGCAATTGATTATACATTATTTGTGTACAGCCGGGTGCCGGTGTGTTGTGACAAGTCACAAGTCTGGGGTGGGGGAAGCTACGCCCTGCCAAATTGGTGGGTCAGGGCTCAGAAAAACTCTCCCCACACTGGGGGCTCGGACCCTCATTACTCTTCCGAGTAATATATTGAGGAGCACACTTAGCTATTGCCCCGAGTCTTGGCGACTGCGAGTGCAACGCCCACGGGGACCGACGTGGACGGGGCGCCTCCTAGCTGATCGCTCAGCATCGGAATCCGTACAGTGAGTTACGCGATCGAGTCTGTAGCTCGTAATTAGTACAGCTCGCAGCTGGCCAGGCTTACCCACTGTCGAGCCCGGGCGCCCTCAGGCTCACTAGTTCTACCCAGCTACACCCGAGTTAGCCACAGGTTCTAGGCCATAATGCCAAGTCCCAGATGTTCGGGACTCGGAACAAAATGTTTACTACTCGTGTTGGCTTTTAGTCCCACCACGTTAGACGAGTAACCGCCGAGGACATTTTAATTCGGGTCCTCTACCGCACATCTCTTACTGCCTGAGTCGCCCATTGCCCTGTCAAGACCATCAACCAGGGATAAGGTAGAAAACAGGCAGTTTTATGGGTAGCTGCCGTGCGGTCTGCCAAGGGGCTCATTGTATCTCCCGTAGGAGAACTTGGATACTAGTTCACGCGTGAACCGACACCTCCAACGACTACCCCAGCAGCTACCCCATGGTTCCCTTATTAGGTACTCGTTTTTACAAGATGCACTTGTCCCACAGACGAGTTTCTGTCCGAGGTCGCAATGCGATCCTCTACCACACATCTCCTACTACTAGAAAGCGCCCGTTGCCCGTGGGTTTTACCTTTTGAGGCCCGGGATTGGGTAGCTTCCGGCGCGAGTGCAACGCCCACGGGTATCGACATGGATGGGGCGCTTCCTAGCTGATCGCTCAGCATGGGAATCCGTACAGCTCGCAGCTCATGTATAGGGACAGCGGGAATGTCGCATATTGGACATAACTCTTTTTTTTTTTTTTCTTTATTGTTATTTTCAAACCCGTACAAACAGGCAGGCTGTCAGCAGCATGGTACGCCGCTCTTCAGCCGTAGAGGAGAGAAAGATAGAACAGAAAGAATACACAAATGTGACATAACGGTGGGTAGTAAAACAGTAGACACATAAAGACAAACACGGAGCCGTTCACACTTGACGAAAATTCACTACAAACTGTTGTCACGACGCACTAACACTGAAGATGGCGATGGCACAGGTGAACGATGGAGCATGACGGGAACACTGAACACGAAACACGACGGCACTCACGAGACACTGAGGGCGATGATCTCCGGCGCGCGAATGTCCACTCAGCGTGTACGAGTCCGGGGACCTGCCAAGAGAGGAGGTGGAGGAGGAGGAAGGGGAAATGGGAGAGGGGAGAGCAGAGATGCCATGGGCAAAGGAGAGAGGGGGAGGGAGGAAGGGGGAGCGAAGCCCGGAGGAGAGGGTAGGAGGGAGGGGGGAAAGGAAAGAGAAGGGAAGGGAAAAAGGGGTGGGAGGGAGGGTGCCTGAAGGAAAGGACACAGGAGGGGGGGGAGGATCAAAGTTGATAGGAGGGGTAGATGCAGGGGAGGAGGACATCATCAGGGAGGGGGAGCTGGCGGAAGCCACCTTGGGAGAGGGTAAGGAGGGTGGAGAGATGGAGACCGGGTGGGACATGGGAGTACAGGCGCGGCAGCGGGCGGGGGTGGGAGAGGACTTGGGAGACGAGCGGGTGAGGTGGATCGAGTTTATGGGAGGTGTATAGGATTCGTATCCTTTCGAGGAAGAGGAGGAGGTGGGGGAAGGGGATAAGGTCATACAGGATCCGCGTGGGGGAAGGGAGACGGATGCGATAGGCAAGGCGGAGAGCATGGCGTTCAAGGATTTGGAGGGATTTATAAAAGGAAGGGGGGGCGGAGATCCAGGCTGGATGGGCGTAACAGAGGATAGGGCGGATAAGGGACTTATAGGTGTGGAGGATGGTGGAGGGGTCCAGACCCCACGTTCGGCCGGAAAGGAGCTTGAGGAGACGGAGGCGGGAACGTGCCTTGGCTTGGATCGTCTGGAGATGGGGAGTCCAGGAGAGGCGACGGAGAGGGTGACGCCAAGGTACTTAAGGGTGGGGGTGAGAGCGATGGGACGGCCATAAACGGTGAGATAGAAATCAAGGAGGCGGAAAGAGGGAGTGGTTTTGCCTACAATGATCGCCTGGGTTTTGGAAGGATTGACCTTGAGCAACCACTGGTTGCACCAAGCGGTGAACCGGTCAAGATGGGATTGGAGAAGGCGTTGAGAGCGTTGCAGGGTGGGGGCAAGGGCAAGGAAGGCGGTGTCATCGGCAAACTGGAGAAGGTGGACGGGGGGTGACGGCGGCGGCATATCCGCCGTGTACAAAAGGTACAGAAGGGGGGAGAGGACGGAGCCTTGGGGCACACCGGCGGAGGGGAAAAAGGTGTAGGAATCGGTATTATGGATGGTGACATGGGAAGGACGGCGGGAGAGAAAGGAACCGATCAGACGAACGTAGTTAATGGGAAGAGCGAAGGTTTGGAGCTTGAACAGGAGACCGGAATGCCATACGCGGTCATATGCGCGTTCGAGGTCAAGAGAGAGGAAGATTGCGGAGCGACGGGAATTGAGCTGTTCGGAAAGGAGATGAGTGAGGTGAAGGAGAAGATCGTCGGAAGAGAAGGACGGCCGAAAGCCACACTGGGTAACGGGGAGGAGGCGGTGCTGGCGGAGATGCTGGTGGATGCGGCGGGTGAGGATAGATTCCAGGACCTTGCTGAAGACCGAGGTAAGGCTGATGGGACGGTAGGAGGAGACGGCGGACGGCGGTTTGCCAGGTTTGAGGAACATGAGGATACGGGAGGTTTTCCACAGGTCGGGGTAGTACCCGGTGGACAGGACTACATTGTAGAGCCCGGCCAGGGTGGAGAGAAAAGAGACAGGAGCTTCACGAAGGTGACGGTAGGTAACACGATCGTGACCAGGAGCGGTGTTGCGTTTGGTGCGGAGTGTATTGATGAGATCCTGTGTGGTGATGGGGGCATTAAGGTCCGTGTGTGGAATGTTGTCCAAGTACTGGAAACCAGGAGCGAGGGGAGGGACAGAGGTGTCAGTTCGATCGCGGATATCTGGGAAGAGGGAGTAATCGAACTGGGGATCATCAGGGATGGAAAACACATCGGACAGGTAGGAGGCAAAGTGATTGGCCTTACTAAGGGCGTCAGGGAAGGGGTGATCATCGTGGAGAAGAGGATAGTAGGGGGAGGGTTTAGTTCCGGTAAGGCGACGGAAGGCGGTCCAGAACTTGGACGAGTTTATAGGGAGGGTAGCATTTAAACGGGTGCATGTCTGCCGCCAGTCCCGGCGTTTCTTGGCCGCGAGCAAATTTCGAATGTGTCGCTGTAGTTGCCGGTGGCGTCGTAGGGTGTCCGGGTCACGCGTGCGGAGGAAGGCACGGTAGAGACGACGGGATTCACGGAGGAAGAGGACGGCCTGTGGTGGTAAGGTAGGACGGTGGGGGTGGATGGCAACAGTAGGGACGTGGGCCTCCACGGCCTCAGACAAGGTCTGCTGGAGAAAGGAGGCGGCATGGGTGACATCATCGGGACGGCGGTAGGCGAGAGGGTGGCTATCGACCTGAGTGGAGAGGGTATCCCGGTAGGCATTCCAGTTGGCACGGGAATAGTCATGGATGTACTTAGGGGGAGGGTCATGACGAGGGTCGGGGCGGGGGCGACGGCCGTCTGAAACGGTGAGGAGGACAGGGAGATGGTCGCTACCAATAGGCTCCAGGACATCCACCGTAATGCGACCAAGGAGGTTGGGGGAGGAGAGGATAACATCGGGAGTGGAGTTGGATTCGGGACGGGTGTGCTGGGGGATGGGGATGAGGTCGCCTTGAAGGGAGGAGAGGAACCGATGCCACCGCCGTAACTGGGCAGCGGAGCGACTATGGATGTTGAGGTCGGCGGCGATCACATAGGAGGAGAAGGTACGGTCGATGTGGGAGAGGAAGTCGAAAGGAAGAGGGGCGTTGGGGCGGACATAGATGGTGGCACAGGTAATGGTAAGGCCGGGGAAGAAGAGACTAAGGATCAGGTGTTCGGTGGGGTCGGGAAGGAGAGGCTGGAGCCGAACGGGGATCTGGCGGTGGTGGCCAATGGCAACTCCGCCACGCGCAACTGGGAGGGGATTATCGGAGCGGTGGAGGAGATAGGGGGAGGTGTGGATGGAGTGGTGGGGTTGGAGGAAGGTTTCATTGAGGAGGAAGGCATCCACACGGTGGGTAGCAAGGGTGTGCAGGAAGAGGTTCTTGTTGGCGGGAAGGGAGCGGATATTGTGGAAAAGGATACGATGCTGTCGCGCCATGATAAGGACTTAGACGAGGGTGTCAAGGCGGGAGAAGGTGAAATGGGCCTGGTTATTGGAAAAGGTGGCGTACATTTTAAGGTGGAAAATGGAACGGGCGGCGAGGGAGATCTGTTGTAAGGTGTGGGGGCGCTGAAAGGGATGGACGTTTTGGAGGACAATGGTGAGGAACCTGATGATGTCCTCAGCAGTGGGGGCGGGACGAAGGGAATTGCCAGGAGGGGTGGGGGCGTCCAGGGGACGGACAGGTACGGTGAGTTCAGGAGCGGTGGGAGGGGGTCGGGCTTTACACTTCTGGGAGTAGGTGGGGTGGGGGAGGCTGCAGGTATTACAGGAGGGAGGGGATTGGAGGTTGGGGCACTGCCGGAGGAAGTGCGCTTGCCGACAATGCGGGCAGGTGGGGGCCTCGCGGCACTCTGCTGTTGGATGTGCATTGTAGCGCAGACACCTCTGGCAGCGCAGGGATTGAGGGGGGGAACGGGAGGGGTCGACCTTGTATCGCTGACTGAAGAGGAGGGCACCCTCCTTCAGGAGACGGTCAATGGAGGGGGCGTCCTCAGAGAAAACCCGCATAAGGCGGGTGGGGCCGGTCGCGTTGAAAATGCGGCGGACTGCCCGCACCTCCAGGGTGGGATGGGCCTTCAACTCCGCCAGCACCTCCTCCTCCGTGATCGACGGGCTAAGCCGAGTGATCACGGCGGTGAGGGTCGGCGGGCGACGTGGGGGTTGGGGTTGGCGGATAGGAGATGGGGAGGGAGCAGGGGTGAGGGAGGCGTGAGGACCAAAACGGGTGATGGGGAGGCGGGAGAGGATGTCAGTATGGAGGGTTGGGCTGGGGGAGGAGATAAGAACAGAATCCCGTCTGGGAGTAAGGAGAGAGATGGGGGCGCCGGGGAAATGTTGGCGGAGGAGGAGGGAGAGATTCCGGGCCTCGAGGAAGGAAGGATCAGGACGGGACAGGAGATATTTGTAGAGACCGGGTGGGGAGGAGGAGGAGGAGGGAGCGGGGCCTGGTGGGGAGACGTCCATGGCATTGTGGGGTGGGGATGGGGGGCGGGGTGGAGCCTTTTTAGGAGCAGAGGAAGTGGAGGCGCCACTAGGGCGTTTGACAGCGGCAGATGGGCGGGTGGTGACAGGAGGGACGGGAACGATGGGGAGGTGGTGGGAAGGGACAGGTCCCGGCACGGACGCAGCAGGCGGCGCCGGAGATAGTGACTGACGGTGCAGGCGAATGTGGCGGTGACGGTGACGGTGACGGTGACGGTGACGGTGACGGTGACGGTGACGGTGACGGTGACGGTGACGGTGACGGTGACGGTGACGGTGACGGTGACGGTGACGGTGACGGTGACGGTGACGGTGACGGTGACGGTGACGGTGACGGTGACGGTGACGGTGACGGTGACGGTGACGGTGACGGTGACGGTGACGGTGACGGTGACGGTGACGGTGACGGTGACGGTGACGGTGACGGTGACGGTGACGGTGACGGTGACGGTGACGGTGACGGTGACGGTGACGGTGACGGTGACGGTGACGGTGACGGTGACGGTGACGGTGACGGTGACGGTGACGGTGACGGTGACGGTGACGGTGACGGTGACGGTGACGGTGACGGTGACGGTGACGGTGACGGTGACGGTGACGGTGACGGTGACGGTGACGGTGACGGTGACGGTGACGGTGACGGTGACGGTGACGGTGACGGTGACGGTGACGGTGACGGTGACGGTGACGGTGACGGTGACGGTGACGGTGACGGTGACGGTGACGGTGACGGTGACGGTGACGGTGACGGTGACGGTGACGGTGACGGTGACGGTGACGGTGACGGTGACGGTGACGGTGACGGTGACGGTGACGGTGACGGTGACGGTGACGGTGACGGTGACGGTGACGGTGACGGTGACGGTGACGGTGACGGTGACGGTGACGGTGACGGTGACGGTGACGGTGACGGTGACGGTGACGGTGACGGTGACGGTGACGGTGACGGTGACGGTGACGGTGACGGTGACGGTGACGGTGACGGTGACGGTGACGGTGACGGTGACGGTGACGGTGACGGTGACGGTGACGGTGACGGTGACGGTGACGGTGACGGTGACGGTGACGGTGACGGTGACGGTGACGGTGACGGTGACGGTGACGGTGACGGTGACGGTGACGGTGACGGTGACGGTGACGGTGACGGTGACGGTGACGGTGACGGTGACGGTGACGGTGACGGTGACGGTGACGGTGACGGTGACGGTGACGGTGACGGTGACGGTGACGGTGACGGTGACGGTGACGGTGACGGTGACGGTGACGGTGACGGTGACGGTGACGGTGACGGTGACGGTGACGGTGACGGTGACGGTGACGGTGACGGTGACGGTGACGGTGACGGTGACGGTGACGGTGACGGTGACGGTGACGGTGACGGTGACGGTGACGGTGACGGTGACGGTGACGGTGACGGTGACGGTGACGGTGACGGTGACGGTGACGGTGACGGTGACGGTGACGGTGACGGTGACGGTGACGGTGACGGTGACGGTGACGGTGACGGTGACGGTGACGGTGACGGTGACGGTGACGGTGACGGTGACGGTGACGGTGACGGTGACGGTGACGGTGACGGTGACGGTGACGGTGACGGTGACGGTGACGGTGACGGTGACGGTGACGGTGACGGTGACGGTGACGGTGACGGTGACGGTGACGGTGACGGTGACGGTGACGGTGACGGTGACGGTGACGGTGACGGTGACGGTGACGGTGACGGTGACGGTGACGGTGACGGTGACGGTGACGGTGACGGTGACGGTGACGGTGACGGTGACGGTGACGGTGACGGTGACGGTGACGGTGACGGTGACGGTGACGGTGACGGTGACGGTGACGGTGACGGTGACGGTGACGGTGACGGTGACGGTGACGGTGACGGTGACGGTGACGGTGACGGTGACGGTGACGGTGACGGTGACGGTGACGGTGACGGTGACGGTGACGGTGACGGTGACGGTGACGGTGACGGTGACGGTGACGGTGACGGTGACGGTGACGGTGACGGTGACGGTGACGGTGACGGTGACGGTGACGGTGACGGTGACGGTGACGGTGACGGTGACGGTGACGGTGACGGTGACGGTGACGGTGACGGTGACGGTGACGGTGACGGTGACGGTGACGGTGACGGTGACGGTGACGGTGACGGTGACGGTGACGGTGACGGTGACGGTGACGGTGACGGTGACGGTGACGGTGACGGTGACGGTGACGGTGACGGTGACGGTGACGGTGACGGTGACGGTGACGGTGACGGTGACGGTGACGGTGACGGTGACGGTGACGGTGACGGTGACGGTGACGGTGACGGTGACGGTGACGGTGACGGTGACGGTGACGGTGACGGTGACGGTGACGGTGACGGTGACGGTGACGGTGACGGTGACGGTGACGGTGACGGTGACGGTGACGGTGACGGTGACGGTGACGGTGACGGTGACGGTGACGGTGACGGTGACGGTGACGGTGACGGTGACGGTGACGGTGACGGTGACGGTGACGGTGACGGTGACGGTGACGGTGACGGTGACGGTGACGGTGACGGTGACGGTGACGGTGACGGTGACGGTGACGGTGACGGTGACGGTGACGGTGACGGTGACGGTGACGG
The DNA here is from genome assembly GCF_023864345.2 of Schistocerca serialis cubense. NCBI lineage: Eukaryota > Metazoa > Arthropoda > Insecta > Orthoptera > Acrididae > Schistocerca > Schistocerca serialis. The sequence goes on along the minus strand of NC_064641.1, from coordinate 416,501,797 downwards.
TGACGGTGACGGTGACGGTGACGGTGACGGTGACGGTGACGGTGACGGTGACGGTGACGGTGACGGTGACGGTGACGGTGACGGTGACGGTGACGGTGACGGTGACGGTGACGGTGACGGTGACGGTGACGGTGACGGTGACGGTGACGGTGACGGTGACGGTGACGGTGACGGTGACGGTGACGGTGACGGTGACGGTGACGGTGACGGTGGCGGTGATGGCGACGGGGAGAGCTGGGCGTGGGCAGTGGCCCGACGGGCCACCACCCTAGCCGGAGCTGCAGTGACAGGCTGGGGGAGTGGGGGGAAAGGATCAGAACGAGAGGAAGAGGCGGGAGAGGGGGCGACAAAGAGCGAGGGCGAAGGGATAGAGAGGAGGGGAGGGATGGAAGGAGGGGGGTGGGACTGGGCACACCAAGTGATAGTGGTGGAGGCGGCGGAAGGGGACGTATACACGATGGCGGTGGTGGTAGTAGTGATGGTGGTGGTGGGGGCGGACATGACGACAAGAAGAAGAAAGAAAAACACGGCACTAAAAGGATAGGACACACACTGGGAGACGGCGACGGCGACGGCGACGGCGACGGCGACGGCGACGGCGACGGCGACGGCGACGGCGACGGCGACGGCGACGGCGACGGCGACGGCGACGGCGACGGCGACGGCGACGGCGACGGCGACGGCGAGAGGCAGGGACGCTGCTGCCGCGGACGGGGCCGGGGCGGCGCGGCGGCGGCGGCCGCGGACGGGGCCGGGGCGGCGCGGCGGCGGCGGCGGCGGCGGCGGCGGCGGCGGCGGCGGCTGCTGCTGCTGCTGCTGCTGCTGCCGGCTGGACTGCTGCTGGCTGGACTGCTGCTGCTGCTGCTGCTGCTGCTGCTGCTGCTGCTGCTGCTGCTGCTGCCACCGGAGGGCGGGCGGGCGGGCGGGCGGGCGGGCGGGCGGGCGGGCGGGCGGGCGGGCTGGCTGGCTGGCTGGCTGGGGGACCACTGCTGCAGGCCGGGACCGGGAACTGCTGCTGCTGCTGCTGCTGCTGCTGCTGCTGCGGCTGGCTGGCTGGCTGGCTGGCTGGCTGGCACCTGTAACCCCTAGCACTTCGATTAGCGCGAAAATGGCACTATCGAAGGGCGGTAACCTTGCGGTGTACCGCCGGAGATGACATAACTTTTCATGAAACGCAAGTTATAGGTGTGGATTGCACATTACGAGTGCGGGAAACGTCCGCCGTTCATCCGCTGGCGTTGCGAGTTTGGCGATTGG
>NC_064641.1:416485540-416495540 GCF_023864345.2 Schistocerca serialis cubense | reverse complement strand
CGCGCACGCAACGTGCACGCGACCTACGGAAGGCGTCCTGTGTCCGCGCGTACTCCCAGCGGCGCCGCTTGCACTTCTGCAGCGGCGGGGCGGCAGGCGGCCGCTTGGATGATTGGCGCGGCCGCTGTGTCCTGGTGATCGACCTCTCCCCCCTGGACCCGACCGACGCAAGGGCATCCGGGAGCATGCCCAGGATGACATCGGGCGGCGTGCCCCGCCCCAGACCAATGACTCGATCCAGGGCAGAGAAACGCTGGGCGGAAGCAGGTAGCCCTGCCAGATGCTCCCAGATGGCGGCGTCAGTCGGCCCCTCCGGCGGCGGCCCGGTGGTGTCGGCCGCGAAGTCCTCGGCTGCGTCGACGGGCGGCGCAGCGGCCTCGCCCGCGTCAGGCAGCGAGCTCGCTGCTCCCCGGCGGGACGCCGGCTCTTCCCCCCGACCGATCTCAAGCACCTCCATGAATTGGCGGACAAGCTGCTTGTGGGCAGCTTGCCGCCGTCGGCACCTGATTGCCTCAAGCGTTCGGTCGGGGAACATCCTGATGAGTTCTTGATTGACAAAGAAGAACCGGGCGTCCCTCTCAAGGAACAGTTGGGCCTCTGCCTTGGCGAGCGACAGGACTTCTTCCTCCGTCCACCTCGCGCGATGCCTCTCTGTGACGATCTCCGCGTTGGCAGCCGCAAGGTGTTGGCGGCGGCGATGGACCCCGGGACCGTTCTTCGTGGTAAATGTGCGGTGGCACTCACTGCAGGCAAAAGGAGCTACACAAACTATCGCATTTTCGTTACGGCCGGTTGGCCGGATAGGTGCTGGGGTAGCTGGGGTGGCACCTTCAGCGGAAGGGCCACCATCTCTTCTATCTTGTATGCTGCCCCCAACTATAAAGCGATAATGCGAGGGGGGGCTGGTAACCCCCCCAAGCCCCTGGTGCGGTCTTCCACTCTGCGAAAATCAGCGGGCCCACGAGAAGGGGAGAAGACCGCAGGAGAGGAGAGGCTAAGAGGGCTAGGCCCATGTATTGCGCATCACTCTCCCTGTAACTACAACCCAAGGAAGGCACCTCGCAGCAGCAGAACGACTACATCAAGACCGCACTTCGAAAAGCCAAGTCCGGATGAGACCACCCCGCCGCCACTTGGCCGCCTTAAGAGAGTCATAGTTACTCCCGCCGTTTACCCGCGCTTGCTTGAATTTCTTCACGTTGACATTCAGAGCACTGGGCAGAAATCACATTGCGTCAACACCCGCTAGGGCCATCGCAATGCTTTGTTTTAATTAGACAGTCGGATTCCCCCAGTCCGTGCCAGTTCTGAGTTGATCGTTGAATGGCGGCCGAAGAGAATCCGCGCACCCGCGCGCCCCCGGAGGAGCACGCTAAGGCGGACGCGGCCTCGCAGCAAGGAAGATCCGTGGGAGGCCAAGGCACGGGACCGAGCTCGGATCCTGCACGTAGGTTGAAGCACCGGGGCGCGAACGCCGCGCAGGCGCGCGCATCCAGCACCGCCGGCCAGCACGAGGCCGACCAACGGCGAGAGCAGACCACGCCCGCGCTAAACGCCCGCACTTACCGGCACCCCTACGGCACTCACCTCGCCTAGGCCCGGCACGTTAGCGCTGACCCACTTCCCGACCAAGCCCGACACGCCCCGATCCTCAGAGCCAATCCTTATCCCGAAGTTACGGATCCAATTTGCGGACTTCCCTTACCTACATTATTCTATCGACTAGAGGCTCTTCACCTTGGAGACCTACTGCGGATATGGGTACGAACCGGCGCGACACCTCCACGTGGTCCTCTCACGGATTTTAAAGGTCCGAGGGGCAGATCGGGACACCGCCGCAACTGCGGTGCTCTTCGCGATCCAAACCCCTGCTAGAGGATTCCAGGGAACTCGAACGCTCATGCAGAAAAGAAAACTCTTCCCCGATCTCCCGACGGCGTCTCCGGGTCCTTTTGGGTTACCCCGACGAGCATCTCTAAAAGAGGGGCCCGACTTGTATCGGTTCCGCTGCCGGGTTCCGGAATAGGAACGGGATTCCCTTTTGCCCAACGGGGGCCAGCACAAAGTGCATCATGCTATGACGGTCCCTATCAATATTGGATTTCTCCTAGGGCTTAGGATCGACTGACTCGTGTGCAACGGCTGTTCACACGAAACCCTTCTCCGCGTCAGCCCTCCAGGGCCTCGCTGGAGTATTTGCTACTACCACCAAGATCTGCACCGACGGCGGCTCCAGGCAGGCTCACGCCCAGACCCTTCTGCGCCCACCGCCGCGACCCTCCTACTCGTCAGGGCTTCGCGGCCGGCCGCAAGGACCGTCCATGACTGCCAGACTGACGGCCGAGTATAGGCACGACGCTTCAGCGCCATCCATTTTCAGGGCTAGTTGCTTCGGCAGGTGAGTTGTTACACACTCCTTAGCGGATTCCGACTTCCATGGCCACCGTCCTGCTGTCTTAAGCAACCAACGCCTTTCATGGTTTCCCATGAGCGTCGATTCGGGCGCCTTAACTCGGCGTTTGGTTCATCCCACAGCGCCAGTTCTGCTTACCAAAGGTGGCCCACTTGGCACTCCGATCCGAGTCGTTTGCTCGCGGCTTCAGCATATCAAGCAAGCCGGAGATCTCACCCATTTAAAGTTTGAGAATAGGTTGAGGTCGTTTCGGCCCCAAGGCCTCTAATCATTCGCTTTACCGGATGAGACTCGTACGAGCACCAGCTATCCTAAGGGAAACTTCGGAGGGAACCAGCTACTAGATGGTTCGATTAGTCTTTCGCCCCTATACCCAGCTCCGACGATCGATTTGCACGTCAGAATCGCTACGGACCTCCATCAGGGTTTCCCCTGACTTCGTCCTGGCCAGTCATAGTTCACCATCTTTCGGGTCCCAACGTGTACGCTCTAGGTGCGCCTCACCTCGCAATGAGGACGAGACGCCCCGGGAGTGCGGAGGCCGCCGCCCCGTGAAGGGCGGGGAAGCCCCATCCTCCCTCGGCCCGCGCAAGGCGAGACCTTCACTTTCATTACGCCCTTAGGTTTCGTACAGCCCAATGACTCGCGCACATGTTAGACTCCTTGGTCCGTGTTTCAAGACGGGTCGTAAAATTGTCCAAAGCTGAAGCGCCGCTGACGGGAACGATTATTCCGCCCGAGAGCATCCCGAGCCAACAGCGGCGCGGGTCCGGGGCCGGGCCAGGTAGGTCCATCATCCGGGAAGAACCGCGCGCGCTTGCCGGGAGCCCGAGCGCCCAAAGGGGCGAATCGACTCCTCCAGATATACCGCCGGGCAGCCAGCCAGGACACCGGGGCTCTGCCCAACAGACGCGAACCGAGGCCCGCGGAGGGACAGGCTGCGCACCCGGGCCGTAGGCCGGCACCCAGCGGGTCGCGACGTCCTACTAGGGGAGAAGTGCGGCCCACCACACACCATAACGGCCCCACCCCGCGGCGAGTGGAAAGGCAACCGGACACGACCCCGCCGCGGATTGCTCCGCGCGGGCGGCCGGCCCCATCTGCCGAGGGCGGAGGCCAGTGGCCGGATGGGCGTGAATCTCACCCGTTCGACCTTTCGGACTTCTCACGTTTACCCCAGAACGGTTTCACGTACTTTTGAACTCTCTCTTCAAAGTTCTTTTCAACTTTTCCTCACGGTACTTGTTCGCTATCGGTCTCGTGGTCATATTTAGTCTCAGATGGAGTTTACCACCCACTTGGAGCTGCACTCTCAAGCAACCCGACTCGAAGGAGAGGTCCCGCCGACGCTCGCACCGGCCGCTACGGGCCTGGCACCCTCTACGGGCCGTGGCCTCATTCAAGTTGGACTTGGGCTCGGCGCGAGGCGACGGGGTAGTGGACCCTCCCAAACACCACATGCCACGACAGGCGGCAGCCTGCGGGGTTCGGTGCTGGACTCTTCCCTGTTCGCTCGCCGCTACTGGGGGAATCCTTGTTAGTTTCTTTTCCTCCGCTTAGTAATATGCTTAAATTCAGCGGGTAGTCTCGCCTGCTCTGAGGTCGTTGTACGAGGTGTCGCACGCCACACCGCCAGCCGGCTGTGCACGCTACCGAGTAAGTACCGGTATGCGAACCGCCAGGCGACAGGCGCGCATCGCACGTTTAAGGAGACGCGGGCGGCCCCACAGGCGGCCACGACACTCCAAGGTCTGCGAAGCGGGGCAAACGCCGCGCGCTTCAGTATACGTAGCCGACCCTCAGCCAGACGTGGCCCGGGAACGGAATCCATGGACCGCAATGTGCGTTCGAAACGTCGATGTTCATGTGTCCTGCTGTTCACATGTCGACGCGCAATTTGCTGCGTTCTTCATCGACCCACGAGCCGAGTGATCCACCGTCCTGGGTGATCTTTTCATAGTTTCCACTATCTCTTTCAAGACAGTTGCATAGGCGGGACTGAGGCGTGTGGCGGCCCCTGTTCCAGCGTTCAGTGTCCAACGGCCTCACGGCCGATGGGCGTCGTACGGCTCCACACCGGAGCGGACAGGCACTCGGGCGAAAGTCATTCAAAACCGGCGCCAGGCGCCAGGTGCCGCAGGCAAGCCGCTCCAGCGCTTCAGCGCTCGTACCACACAACATTGCCCTTAGTTTTGAGACGAACGCGTGGTTCCGCACGCGGCGCACGGCTACTGCGAGCCGTACAGGTAGCGTGTTGCGCGACACGACACGCACATCTAGTCGGTAATGATCCTGCCGCAGGTTCACCTACGGAAACCTTGTTACGACTTTTACTTCCTCTAAATGATCAAGTTTGGTCATCTTTCCGGTAGCATCGGCAACGACAGAGTCAATGCCGCGTACCAGTCCGAAGACCTCACTAAATCATTCAATCGGTAGTAGCGACGGGCGGTGTGTACAAAGGGCAGGGACGTAATCAACGCGAGCTTATGACTCGCGCTTACTGGGAATTCCTCGTTCATGGGGAACAATTGCAAGCCCCAATCCCTAGCACGAAGGAGGTTCAGCGGGTTACCCCGACCTTTCGGCCTAGGAAGACACGCTGATTCCTTCAGTGTAGCGCGCGTGCGGCCCAGAACATCTAAGGGCATCACAGACCTGTTATTGCTCAATCTCGTGCGGCTAGAAGCCGCCTGTCCCTCTAAGAAGAAAAGTAATCGCTGACAGCACGAAGGATGTCACGCGACTAGTTAGCAGGCTAGAGTCTCGTTCGTTATCGGAATTAACCAGACAAATCGCTCCACAAAACTAAGAACGGCCATGCACCACCACCCACTGAATCAAGAAAGAGCTATCAATCTCTCAATCCTTCCGGTGTCCGGGCCTGGTGAGGTTTCCCGTGTTGAGTCAAATTAAGCCGCAGGCTCCACTCCTGGTGGTGCCCTTCCGTCAATTCCTTTAAGTTTCAGCTTTGCAACCATACTTCCCCCGGAACCCAAAAGCTTTGGTTTCCCGGAGGCTGCCCGCCGAGTCATCGGAGGAACTGCGGCGGATCGCTGGCTGGCATCGTTTATGGTTAGAACTAGGGCGGTATCTGATCGCCTTCGAACCTCTAACTTGCGTTCTTGATTAATGAAAACATACTTGGCAAATGCTTTCGCTTCTGTTCGTCTTGCGACGATCCAAGAATTTCACCTCTAACGTCGCAATACGAATGCCCCCGCCTGTCCCTATTAATCATTACCTCGGGTTCCGAAAACCAACAAAATAGAACCGAGGTCCTATTCCATTATTCCATGCACACAGTATTCAGGCGGGCTTGCCTGCTTTAAGCACTCTAATTTGTTCAAAGTAAACGTGCCGGCCCACCGAGACACTCAATAAAGAGCACCCTGGTAGGATTTCAACGGGGTCCGCCTCGGGACGCACGAGCACGCACGAGGCGGTCGCACGCCTTCGGCTCGCCCCACCGGCAGGACGTCCCACGATACATGCCAGTTAAACACCGACGGGCGGTGAACCAACAGCGTGGGACACAAATCCAACTACGAGCTTTTTAACCGCAACAACTTTAATATACGCTATTGGAGCTGGAATTACCGCGGCTGCTGGCACCAGACTTGCCCTCCAATATACTCGTTAAAGGATTTAAAGTGTAGTCATTCCGATTACGGGGCCTCGGATGAGTCCCGTATCGTTATTTTACGTCACTACCTCCCCGTGCCGGGAGTGGGTAATTTGCGCGCCTGCTGCCTTCCTTGGATGTGGTAGCCATTTCTCAGGCTCCCTCTCCGGAATAGAACCCTGATTCCCCGTTACCCGTTACAACCATGGTAGGCGCAGAACCTACCATCGACAGTTGATAAGGCAGACATTTGAAAGATGCGTCGCCGGTATGAGGACCGTGCGATCAGCCCAAAGTTATTCAGAGTCACCAAGGCAAAGGACCGGACGAGCCGACCGATTGGTTTTGATCTAAAAAAAGCGTCCCTTCCATCTCTGGTCCGGACTCTGTTTGCATGTATTAGCTCTAGAATTACCACAGTTATCCAAGTAACGTGGGTACGATTAAAGGAACCATAACTGATTTAATGAGCCATTCGCGGTTTCACCTTAATGCGGCTTGTACTGAGACATGCATGGCTTAATCTTTGAAACAACCATATGACTACTGGCAGGATCAACCAGGGAGCTGCGTCAACTAGAGCTGAGCAGCCGGCCGCCCAGGAGTGTGTCCCGGGGGCCCGCGCGAACACGCAAGCGTCCGCTCAATTATTCTGCAAACAGGAGGAGGCTGAGCTCCCCTGCACAACACACCTCGAAACCCTCTCAGGTCCCGGCGGCGCGCAGCGCCGTCCTAAGTACTTGGTCGGGTTCGAGAAAGGCGCAATCGCCCGGAGTTTGGCGAGTAGACGCTTTAGGTGCGACCACCCGTGCTCCCAACTGAGCTTGCCGCTGCCGACTGAGGCCCGGGAGCGTGCTGTCGTGGCATTGCCGGCGGGAGACAACACGCGCCACCTACGGTGACCGGCAGCTCCAACGCCAGCGCCACAGAAGGACAAAAGCCCCACTTGGGTGCCGAAGCGAACTCTCCCAGCACAGCGCACGCGCCAACACGTCCGCACAGCTGCGATACAAACCACCTGCGAGAACCGCTGGGGCGACCGAGCAGCAGACGGCGTCGCGGCGCCGAGCGCCGGGCGGCGGCGCATCCTCAGCGCACACAGTCCTCAATCGGAGCAGCACACTGCAGATGGCCACCGCGCTTCGCACCGGGCCCGCGAGGACCTACTTTGGCCGCAAGGCGCCGCGAGCAGGGGGCGCCGGCACGCAGCTGCGCCGCCTGCCGCGTCCGTCGGCCGGCGCGCCTGCCACTGGCCACCCCCACCAGCCGGCTGTAGCGCGTCCGCCCACGCAGCGCGCTGCCAGCACGACAGGCGGCCCCCCCTCACCGGCGGGGGACGGTCCCACCAAGCCACCGCCGCGTATCGCTTCACACCCACATGCCATTCACGTTCGTGGGCATGGTGGGTATCGCTGAAACAACCGGTTAATAGCTCAACCGATCGTCGCCATCACTGATTCACCTCTAGCGAGAACAACCGCACCACAACGGGTTACCGGTTGTTCATTTGCGTAACGTCACCAGCAAATGTAGACGTCCATCGCCATTTGCAACTTCAACGAGTATTGCATGCCTGTGTCAGGTGTCACAACACACTTCGTCTGCCCACATACACGCAACAAACTATATTGCGACGGTTGCGGTTAGGCAACACTACACTAATTTAACGAGTCGCATAACAATTACAGAGCAGGTTAAGGGCCAACGTGCGTCAGGTTAAGGAACAATATGGGTTAGGTTAAGGCACAACGTAGGTTAGGTTAAGGCACAACGTAGGTTAGGTTAAGGCACAACGTAGGTTAGGTTAAGGCACAACGTAGGTTAGGTTAAGGCACAACGTAGGTTAGGTTAAGGCACAACGTAGATTAGGTTAAGGCGCAACGTAGGTTAGGTTAAGGCACAACGTAGGTTAGGTTAAGGCACAACGTAGGTTAGGTTAAGGCACAACGTAGGTTAGGTTAAGGCACAACGTAGGTTATGTTAAGGCACAACGTAGGTTAGGTTAAAGCACAACGTAGGTTAGGTTAAGGCACAACGTAGGTTAGGTTAAGGCACAACGTAGGTTAGGTTAAGGCACAACGTAGGTTAGGTTAAGGCACAACGTAGGTTAGGTTAAGGCACAACGTAGGTTAGGTTAAGGCACTACGTAGGTTAGGTTAAGGCACAACGTAGGTTAGTTTAAGGCACAACGTAGGTTAGGTTAAGGCACAACATAGGTTAGGTTAAGGCACAACATAGGTTAGGTTAAGGCACAACATAGGTTAGGTTAAGGCACAACGTAGGTTAGGTTAAGGCACAACGTAGGTTAGGTTAAGGCACAACGTAGGTCAGGTTAAGGCACAACGTAGGTTAGGTTAAGGCACAACGTAGGTTAGGTTAAGGCACAACGTAGGTTAGGTTAAGGCACAACGTAGGTTAGGTTAAGGCACGACATAGGTTAGGTTAAGGCACGAAATAGGTTAGGTTAAGGTACGATATAGGTTAGGTTAAGGTACGATATAGGTTAGGTTAAGGTACGATATAGATTAGGTTAAGGTACGATATAGGTTAGGTTAAGGTACGATATAGGTTAGGTTAAGGTACGATATAGGTTAGGTTAAGGTACGATATACGTTAGGTTAAGGTACGATACAGGTTAGGTTAAGGTACGATATAGATTAGGTTAAGGTACGATATAGGTTAGGTTAAGGTACGATATAGGTTAGGTTAAGGTACGATATAGGTTAAGGTACAATATAGCTTAGGTTAAGGTACAATATAGCTTAGGTTCAGATACACATTGTTGTAAGGAAAGGTGTATTGGGGGGGGGGCGGCGGCAGGTTCGTTGATAGTGATTATCGGAAGTGGATGCCTGCGGCATCATCCGATTTGTCACGTCAGGATGCACTTTTGGCGCATGACAGGTGGCGCTCCGATTCCATGGGTGTGGCAGAGCTGTGTCTTTCATTCCTGCCATTGGTTGTGTGCTGTGACAGGAGGCAGTATTGTGATGTTGGGTGCACCCCTGTGTAGGACATGTGTGGGTGTTCGTGGCTTAGCTGAGCAATGGCGGATGTCGGAAGGGTGGGATATTCTGTTTTCTGGGTGGACCTCCCGGTCTGGTTATGATAGTGTGGATTGTGTAATGTGGCGGAGAGGATGCACTGGATGTTCTTCCATGCTGGTGTTTAGATCTTGTGTGTGTGCCTGTTACAGGCAGAGAGTAGTGTGTGATAAGAGTGCCTGGCTGACGTGTGGTTCTCATTGTGTGCAGAGTCTTTCAGCATGTATAGGGATGGTTGTATATATTATCTGTATTCTGATGGCTCTGCATCTATTACTAATCAGAGCCGTGTATACGGTTACTCTGGTTCCAGTTCAAACTGTTCTATCTCTGAACATTAGTGACACTGCGGCTCCACTATGTTGCTACCCCTGTCGGCCGTTTCCCCCAGTGTATGGCTAATGATTATCAGCAATCAGTCTATTAGTCAATACCGGTAGTGTGACGACGTCAAATGTCCGGGATGGGGGAAGCTACACCCTTCCCGTGGGTCAGGGCCTAGAAAGACTCTTACCACGCAGGAGGCTCGGACTGTCGTTACTCTTCCGAGAAATATATTTGCCCAGCGTTTTTTGCGACTGCGAGTGCGACGCCCACGGGTACCGACATGGATGGGGCGCTTCCTAGCTGATCGCTCAGCATCGGAAAAATATATTTGCCCAACGTTTTTTGCGACTGCGAGTGCAACGCCCACGGGTATCGACATGGATGGGGCGCTTCCTAGCTGATCGCTCAGCATCGGAGAAATATATTTGCCCAACGTTTTTTGCGACTGCGAGTGCAACGCCCACGGGTATCGACATGGATGGGGCGCTTCCTAGCTGATCGCTCAGCATCGGAGAAATATATTTGCCCAAAGTTTTTTGCGACTGCGAGTGCAACGCCCACGGGTATCGACATGGATGGGGCGCTTCCTAG
>NC_064641.1:416433040-416480540 GCF_023864345.2 Schistocerca serialis cubense | reverse complement strand
AGATCGGGACACTGCCGCAACTGCGGTGCTCTTCGCGTTCCAAACCCTATCTCCCTGCTAGAGGATTCCAGGGAACTCGAACGCTCATGCAGAAAAGAAGACTCTTCCCGGATCTGCCGACGGCGTCTCCGGGTCCTTTTGGGTTTCCCCGACGAGCATCTCTAAAAGAGGGGCCCGACTTGTATCGGTTCTGCTGCCGGGTTCCGGAATAGGAACGGGATTCCCTTTCGCCCAACGGGGGCCAGCACAAAGTGCATCATGCTATGACGGCCCCCATCAACATCGGATTTCTCCTAGGGCTTAGGATCGACTGACTCGTGTGCAACGGCTGTTCACACGAAACCCTTCTCAGTGTCAGCCCTCCAGGGCCTCGCTGGAGTATTTGCTACTACCACCAAGATCTGCACCGACGGCGGCTCCAGGCAGGCTCACGCCCAGACCCTTCTGCGCCCACCGCCGCGACCCTCCTACTCGTCAGGGCTTCGCGGCCGGCCGCAAGGACCGGCCATGACTGCCAGACTGACGGCCGAGTATAGGCACGAAGCTTCAGCGCCATCCATTTTCAGGGCTAGTTGCTTCGGCAGGTGAGTTGTTACACACTCCTTAGCGGATTCCGACTTCCATGGCCACCGTCCTGCTGTCTTAAGCAACCAACGCCTTTCATGGTTTCCCATGAGCGTCGATTCGGGCGCCTTAACTCGGCGTTTGGTTCATCCCACAACGCCAGTTCTGCTTACCAAAAGTGGCCCACTTGGCACTCCGATCCGAGTCGTTTGCTCGCGGCTTCAGCATATCAAGCAAGCCGGAGATCTCACCCATTTAAAGTTTGAGAATAGGTTGAGGTCGTTTCGGCCCCAAGGCCTCTAATCATTCGCTTTACCGGATGAGACTCGTACGAGCACCAGCTATCCTGAGGGAAACTTCGGAGGGAACCAGCTACTAGATGGTTCGATTAGTCTTTCGCCCCTATATCCAGTTCCGACGAACGATTTGCACGTCAGAATCGCTACGGACCTCCATCAGGGTTTCCCCTGACTTCGTCCTGGCCAGGCATAGTTCACCATCTTTCGGGTCCCAACGTGTACGCTCTAGGTGCGCCTCACCTCGCAATGAGGACGAGACGCCCCGGGAGTGCGGAGGCCGCCGCCCCGTGAAGGGCGGGGAAGCCCCATCCTCCCTCGGCCCGCGCAGGGCGAGACCTTCACTTTCATTACGCCTTTAGGTTTCGTACAGCCCAATGACTCGCGCACATGTTAGACTCCTTGGTCCGTGTTTCAAGACGGGTCGTGAAATTGTCCAAAGCTGAAGCGCCGCTGACGGGAGCGATTATTCCGCCCGAGAGCATCCCGAGCCAACAGCGGCGCGGGTCCGGGGCCGGGCCAGGTAGGTCCGTCATCCGGGAAGAACCGCGCGCGCTTGCCGGGAGCCCGAGCGCCCAAAGGGGCGAATCGACTCCTCCAGATATACCGCCGGGCAGCCAGCCAGGACACCGGGGCTCTGCCCAACAGACGCGAACCGAGGCCCGCGGAAGGTCAGGCTGCGCACCCGGGCCGTAGGCCGGCACCCAGCGGGTCGCGACGTCCTACTAGGGGAGAAGTGCGGCCCACCGCACACCATAACGGCCCCACCCCGCGGCGAGTGGAAAGGCAACCGGACACGACCCCGCCGCGGATTGCTCCGCGGGGGCGGCCGGCCCCATCTGCCGAGGGCGGAGGCCAGTGGCCGGATGGGCGTGAATCTCACCCGTTCGACCTTTCGGACTTCTCACGTTTACCCCAGAACGGTTTCACGTACTTTTGAACTCTCTCTTCAAAGTTCTTTTCAACTTTTCCTCACGGTACTTGTTCGCTATCGGTCTCGTGGTCATATTTAGTCTCAGATGGAGTTTACCACCCACTTGGAGCTGCACTCTCAAGCAACCCGACTCGAAGGAGAGGTCCCGCCGACGCTCGCACCGCCCGCTACGGGCCTGGCACCCTCTACGGGCCGTGGCCTCATTCAAGTTGGACTTGGGCTCGGCGCGAGGCGTCGGGGTAGTGGACCCTCCCAAACACCACATGCCACGACAGGCGGTAGCCTGCGGGTTCGGTGCTGGACTCTTCCCTGTTCGCTCGCCGCTACTGGGGGAATCCTTGTTAGTTTCTTTTCCTCCGCTTAGTAATATGCTTAAATTCAGCGGGTAGTCTCGCCTGCTCTGAGGTCGTTGTACGAGGTGTCGCACGCCACACCGCCAGCCGGCTGTGCACGCTACCGAGTAAGTACCGGTATGCGAACCGCCAGGCGACGGGCGCGCATCGCACGTTTAAGGAGACGCGGCCGACCCCACAGGCGGCCACGAGACTCCCAGGTCTGCGAAGCGGGGCAAACGCCGCGCGCTTCAGTATACGTAGCCGACCCTCAGCCAGACGTGGCCCGGGAACGGAATCCATGGACCGCAATGTGCGTTCGAAACGTCGATGTTCATGTGTCCTGCAGTTCACATGTCGACGCGCAATTTGCTGCGTTCTTCATCGACCCACGAGCCGAGTGATCCACCGTCCTGGGTGATCTTTTCATAGTTTCCACTATCTCTTTCAAGACAGTTGCATAGGCGGGACTGAGGCGTGTGGCGGCCCCTGTTCCAGCGTTCAGTGTCCAACGGCCTCACGGCCGATGGGCGTCGTACGGCTCCACACCGGAGCGGACAGGCACTCGGGCGAAAGTCATTCAAAACCGGCGCCAGGCGCCAGGTGCCGCAGGCCAGCCGCTCCAGCGCTTCATCGCTCGTACCACACAACATTGCCGTTAGTTTTGAGACGAACGCGTGGTTCCGCACGCGGCGCACGGCTACTGCGAGCCGTACAGGTAGCGTGTTGCGCGACACGACACGCACATCGAAAGACATGCAGTCTAGTCGGTAATGATCCTTCCGCAGGTTCACCTACGGAAACCTTGTTACGATTTTTACTTCCTCTAAATGATAAAGTTTGGTCATCTTTCCGGTAGCATCGGCAACGACAGAGTCAATGCCGCGTACCAGTCCGAAGACCTCACTAAATCATTCAATCGGTAGTAGCGACGGGCGGTGTGTACAAAGGGCAGGGACGTAATCAACGCGAGCTTATGACTCGCGCTTACTGGGAATTCCTCGTTCATGGGGAACAATTGCAAGCCCCAATCCCTAGCACGAAGGAGGTTGAGCGGGTTACCCCGACCTTTCGGCCTAGGAAGACACGCTGATTCCTTCAGTGTAGCGCGCGTGCGGCCCAGAACATCTAAGGGCATCACAGACCTGTTATTGCTCAATCTCGTGCGGCTAGAAGCCGCCTGTCCCTCTAAGAAGAAAAGTAATCGCTGACAGCACGAAGGATGTCACGCGACTAGTTAGCAGGCTAGAGTCTCGTTCGTTATCGGAATTAACCAGACAAATCGCTCCACCAACTAAGAACGGCCATGCACCACCACCCACCGGATCAAGAAAGAGCTATCAATCTGTCAATCCTTCCGGTGTCCGGGCCTGGTGAGGTTTCCCGTGTTGAGTCAAATTAAGCCGCAGGCTCCACTCCTGGTGGTGCCCTTCCGTCAATTCCTTTAAGTTTCAGCTTTAAAACCATACTTCCCCTGGAACCCAAAAGCTTTGGTTTCCCGGAGGCTGCCCGCCGAGTCATCGGAGGAACTGCGGCGGATCGCTGGCTGGCATCGTTTATGGTTAGAACTAGGGCGGTATCTGATCGCCTTCGAACCTCTAACTTTCGTTCTTGATTAATGAAAACATACTTGGCAAATGCTTTCGCTTCTGTTCGTCTTGCGACGATCCAAGAATTTCACCTCTAACGTCGCAATACGAATGCCCCCGCCTGTCCCTATTAATCATTACCTCGGGTTCCGAAAACCAACAAAATAGAACCGAGGTCCTATTCCATTATTCCATGCACACAGTATTCAGGCGGGCTTGCCTGCTTTAAGCACTCTAATTTGTTCAAAGTAAACGTGCCGGCCCACCGAGACACTCAATAAAGAGCACCCTGGTAGGATTTCAACGGGGTCCGCCTCGGGACGCACGAGCACGCACGAGGCGGTCGCACACCTTCGGCTCGCCCCACCGGCAGGACGTCCCACGATACATGCCAGTTAAACACCGACGGGCGGTGAACCAACAGCGTGGGACACAAATCCAACTACGAGCTTTTTAACCGCAACAACTTTAATATACGCTATTGGAGCTGGAATTACCGCGGCTGCTGGCACCAGACTTGCCCTCCAATAGATACTCGTTAAAGGATTTAAAGTGTACTCATTCCGATTACGGGGCCTCGGATGAGTCCCGTATCGTTATTTTTCGTCACTACCTCCCCGTGCCGGGAGTGGGTAATTTGCGCGCCTGCTGCCTTCCTTGGATGTGGTAGCCGTTTCTCAGGCTCCCTCTCCGGAATCGAACCCTGATTCCCCGTTACCCGTTACAACCATGGTAGGCGCAGAACCTACCATCGACAGTTGATAAGGCAGACATTTGAAAGATGCGTCGCCGGTACGAGGACCGTGCGATCAGCCCAAAGTTATTCAGAGTCACCAAGGCAAACGGACCGGACGAGCCGACCGATTGGTTTTGATCTAATAAAAGCATCCCTTCCATCTCTGGTCGGGACTCTGTTTTTTTTTTTTATTTATTTTTTTTTATTAAAAAAAAAATTCTTTATTCAATACATTACATTATACATGATAACCCACTACCTAACTACATTAGTGGGTCCTAGTATGATACAAATTGGATGCAGCAATGTTATTCTACACTTCAGGTAATATTATTATTATTATTATTTCTATTATTTACTCTAATTTTTTACCGCTATAGGGCTCTAAGCATTAATCTACGGGGAACTACATGCTACCTGCAGCGTTACAAGTTGTGCCAGAGCTACTATAAACCTACTAGTTGTTAGCCAGGCCCACTGAGCTAATCCCAGTGGGCGTGCCCCTGGCACTGGGCTGGCTCTTGACTTGGTGTCGCTGCAGAGTATATTAAGGTGTTATCCTATCTTCTACTTCTAACTTAATTTAACTAAGTGTCAAAATCGGTGTGCGTCATAGTCCGGTATTTATGTACACCCCTCTCTCCTAGTCCAGGGCAAGGCGGATTCCAGCCGTGAGATGGCTGGCCAGTCCTTGCCCGGCGGTACAGTAAGGGTGCACTAGTCAACGTCGGTGTGAGTTTTGTCTTTAATGGTGGTGGTTGTCCCTTAAAAAGTTCTTAAGTATCTTTTTGGATATTTCATCTGTAAGTTTGTTTAAGATGTCAAAGGTGATTTCACGCCTTAACAAGTGGTACGTGTCGTTATTTGGTAGCTGTTGTCTTAGCTCTTGGGCTACATCATCGAAGAGGTGGCACTCATACACCACATGTTCTGGGGTGCCCTGCACTGCACCACAGTCACACGCTGGTGTAGCCTGCTTCCCAAACCTACATAGGTATGTTGGATATGGTCCATGTCCAGTAAGAAAGTGCAGCATTCCTCTCGTTGGCGTAAAAAATGTGAGTTTTATTCTTTCTTCTATGTCCGGTAGCAGCTCATAGGTTCTACGACCTGTATCTTCATTATTCCACTGATCTTGCCATAGTTCTAACCCTCTCTTTTTAATGGTGTACTTGTCCCCTGCATAAACCCCAAGTATTTCCCTGATTTTGTCCCTGTTCTCCTTTTGTACCCAGTACCAGGCAGGCTGTTCACGTATTTTTATATCTAATGGACAGATTCCCATTAACACTAACAGTGCTCCCCCCGGTGTTGTCCTATAGGCCCCTGCTGAACGTAGAAGCATATTCCACTGCACCCTTCTTACGGCCATGGCAGGCATGACCCTCGTGAGTCTGTGTGCCCAGACTCCTGATCCATATCCTATTATTGAGGTCAGGATGCTGTTGTGATATAACTTAATTAAATTTGGTGGGAGGTGAAACCGCTTGTGACCAATTCCAATGAGATTGTTTAATAGAACCAATGATTTTTGTGATACGGTGTCAATATGTGATGCAAAGCTCCACCTCTCATCGATGATTACACCCAGGTATCGGGCCTCGCGGCGCCGAAGAACTGGTATACCATTAATTCTAACCGTCGGGTTCCTGACCAATTGGCCTTTGAGAAGTAGGTATGTGGACTTATTGGGTGCTATCGTCATTTTGCTTCTGTGGCACCATGATGTAAGAACAGTTAGGGCTCTTTCCACTTTCGGCTCTAATTCCTCGCGGCTTCGGCCGCCGACCAGCAGGAGGAGGTCGTCAGCGTATGCTATGACCTCTAGCACATCGTCACAGCTCTTGAGATCTTCAAGTAAAGGCTCCATGTTAATGTCCCAAAAGAGAGGTCCCAGGACAGAGCCCTGAGGACATCCTTTGGTGACAATCTTCCTGACTATGCCGCTAGGGGCCGATAGCCAGACCTCCCTGTCTGCACAATAGCTCCTCAGACACCCATATAGCGGCCCTGGACAGTTCTTCTCCCGCAAGCAGGAAAAGAGTGAGGGCCACCACAGGTTGTCGAAGGCGCCACTGATGTCTACCATGATGCCGACGACATACTTGTGCGGGGTGGAGCCACAGACCTCGGCAGCCAGGGCGATTGCGTCAGACGCAGAACACCCAGACCGAAAGCCGAATTGTCTGTCACTCATCCCGCACAGCATGCGGTGTGCTGTCAGTCTGTTCGCTAGTAGCCTCTCAAAAAGTTTGCCCAGTACGTCCAGCAAGCAGATAGATCTATAAGATTTAATTTCTGTGGGATCTTTGTCTGGACTCTTTGTAATGATAATTACATTGGCTTTTTTCCATATTTCTGGGAATTTCCCGAGTTTCAAGCACTCGTTATACAACTTAGTGAGAGGAGCTACGAGCTGGGGGGCAAGGAATTGTACCACTTCCGCAGTAATGCCGTCCGGGCCAGGAGCTTTCCCTCTTTTGAGGGCCTTGATCTGGGCAGCGACCTCCTCCTCAGAGAAGGGGTAGACTCTGATGTTATTGTTATAGTCCCTTTGATTTTCTCTCCTTATCCTTTTTTGTTCTTCATTTTCCTCCACGTCGTCAGGCAACAGAACCCGGAGGAGGGCCTCAGCAGTTTCCTGCCAAGTGCCCGTCATCCGGTCCCCGTCCCTGACGGTGGATAGCACCATTGGTGATCTTATCTTTTCTCGTACTAATTTATATGGGACTCCCCATGGGTCTATAGCCAATTGGCTTTTTACATAACTTTCCCAGCTTCTGAGTCTGACTGCCCTTAACTCCTGTTGGAATTGTTCTTTACTTTCACGATAGATCTGAAGCCATCTTCGTTTTTCCCTCCAGACGACACTCCGCTGGTAGTACCTCCTTGCCCTCCTCACAGCCTGGCGCATCTGTCCCAGTTCGACCGACCATGGTGTGGGGGTGGCCGCTACGGCTCTCCTCCTGGTTGGTACGGCTGCCCGCACCGCTGTGGTGATCGCCTGCACCAGTCCTTCGGCGCATTCTTCCACGTTTCCGTCACCCTCCAGCAATGTCGGAAAGTTGCACTCCTCCGCGAGACGGTCCCAGTTAGCCTTGTTGTAATTTAAGCTGCAGCTCCCACCCCATGTCCCAGTGGCACTCCCTTTCCCCAATGGTGAATGTTATTAAATTATGATCACTGGTGGTTGCTTTGTCCCACACTTTCCATTTGTCGACCTTTGTGGCCAGGTTTGGTGTTATTAGAGTAACGTCAATATTTGTACCTTCTCCCCCTCCGCCAGTATACGTGGGGGGGTTCCCTTGTTGGTTGGCAACCACCAGTTGTAATGCCATGATTGTTTCCTCGGCTTTTAGCCCCTGATCATCGTGGGTGCCACTGAACCATAGGGGGGACTTTGCATTTATATCCGCCGTCACAATCAATCTTCGTCCCTGCAATGCCGTGGCGACTTGTGTAAGTATTTCTAGAAATTCCTCTATTCCTCTTCCATATTGGAAGTATATATTACAGATGTAAATCACTCCCGCGGGTGTTTGAAGTTCCACGACATTGCAGTGTTCGCCAGAGAATTGTGCAAGGACTGTAGCTCTAAATGATTTGTTGATAATTATAATTGCAGCCTTTGGCTCTACGTTAGAATGTATAATTTGCCAGTTGGCAGCCATGAATGGGATCCGCCCCGCTTGGGAGTACGGTTCCTGTAAGCAGAGTACATCTAGACTCCTCTCTTCCACCACCCTCCGGAGTTCCTGCAGGACCAGTTTGCTATTATGGGTGTTTATCTGACCTACATTTAGTTGGCTCACGTGGGAAGTATGTATGGATGTGTGATTCTGGCCATAATTTTGTCCAGTCGTGGGCTACTCTGCCATTGGTTATCACTGATTGACAATATAGATCATCCATGTCGAATTTTTCGTTTCTTCTTTCGAAGACCTTTTTAACTAGATCTCGCAGGGCTCCAAAGTCGGTGGGGAGATTCATTGTCTTGAGCTGAATTCTGTCAACAGCCTCCATTACTGGAAAGGTGACATCTCTTCCATACTCGTGGCCGACACGTACCACATGTCTCAATGCTATTGTGAGGATTGCCGGCTCCTCTAGTCTTGATAACTGTAATGCGTGCTCCAGGTTGGGGTAAATTCGCTGGGGATCAATTCCCATTGCACCCCGAGATGGTGTGTCAGAAGATGGAATTGAGCTGCTTATTTCATTGTACTGAACATGTTTGGTGGATATTATTTCTTTACTGTGTGGTTGTGATTGTGAACTCCCAAGTATAGGATGCCAGTGTGGTCGGGTATGCTCTTGTTTCGACCCAGGTCCCCAGCAAGGAGGAGAGGGAACGTCTTCTTCACACGGATCCGTCTGTATGCAAACATCTTTCATTATTGTCACCAAAGATCGTGGTTGTGTAATTTTTTGTATAAATTCTTTGAATTTGTTTGCCCTCAGAGCATCCCTCAGCCTCTTGCTGGGGGATTTCCTTTTTGGCTTCCTGAGTTCAATTACGGCCTCAGCCATAATCGATTCGAGAGATTAGTCTCTGTTCTAGCATCCTATACGTTGGGCAGTTTCTCCCAGTAGTGTTGCACGGTTTCTTTCCTCTCTTGGTACATGGAATGCAGGTTGCGCTTTTACTGCAGTTTTTTCTGGTGTGGTCCTCAGCCCCGCACCTGGAGCAGGCCGGCTTCCTATCACAATGCTTGTGGACGTGGTCCAGATCGCCACAGTTGTGGCATCTAGGGACTACTAGGTAATCTCTAACATTGACGGCGTGAAATCCTATATAAATTTTCCCCATAGCGGTAAGTTTTCGCCACATCTTGCCAGAGACCTCGGCGACGTGATGGACAACATCCCGTTCCCGAGGTCCCGTTTTAAAGCGCAGCTTGAATTCATTTTTAAATGTTTCCCATTCTGTGTCGTCAAAATTTTGATTATACATGGTTTCGTAGATGTCACTTTCAGTTAGGGCCACAGGTACGTCGTACAGTATCACCAGAGGATTTCTTTTCCTGGGAGGTTCACATTTAATGGCCTTGTTCAGTTTGGAATTCTTTAATATTTTGTCCCTGTCCTCCTCTGTGGCAAGATCTACCACGACTACATTTTTTGTGGCCTTTACTTTATTGATTTTTATTTTATCTCTAGCCGGGTCAATAGTTGTAGTAAAAATTTCCTGTACCTTTTTAATAGTCTGACCAGGCAGGGGTCTTAAAAAGACTGCCGTGTCTGGTTTTTTAGAAATTTTTGCGATTGTTTCCTTCGTTGTTTGGGCTTTTGTAGCGGCTTGCGCCACCACTCCGGCCCATGTCTTGACAGGTTGCTGTCTCAATCTAGCGTTTTCTTTTTCTAGTTCTTCGAGACGCCCCTCGAGCTTCGCGTTTGCAATAGCCCAGGAAGCGAGCTCGTTCTTTATTGCCAGGACCGCAGCCTGGCTTATTTTGCCGTTTTTGACACTAGAGTCTAATATTTGATTAATTCGACAATGTCTGTCATAAACACTCTCATCTTCGTGTCCCCCTTCCTCCTGCGAGGTAGGGACAGTAGACACACTCGCCCTCGAAATCGCACAAAGATCACTCGCCTCTTGGTCAGCCATGATTAGTTAGACGAGTGAAAAGTTGGGAGCCCGTCTCTTGCCCCGGACCGGCTCCTCTGGCATGGGGGGGGACTTCTGCAGCTCGCCCACCAACCTCGCCCCTCGGTCAAGGGCACATCAGAGCTGCCAGGTTCAGCGAGCCGTTGCCAGCGCACTGGTCCTCGTCGAAGGCCCCATCGTCGACGATTTCACACGACGCTCCTCGGCAAGTGCACCCCGCACTCCGGAGAGGCGGATGCACCCCTCGCCCTTCGCCGCCTACTAGCCCGAGTTTCCACCTGAAGGCCAAGGACCCACTCCTACTCAGGTGGTGGGTCGGTCCCCCAGTCGTTCGGCGGTCTGGGCCCATCTAACCTGGCCCAGGCGATGTCACCACCACCTGGGTTTGGCAGAACACGCCCCGGTTACCCAGGGGCGCGGCGAAGCACCCTTGCCGACTCGCGCCGTGATCCCACGCCGACAAACGAGGTCGCCGGCATGCAGAGCACCTGCTGGTCTGTGCCCTGCGAACAGAAAGGGACTGGTGTTCGGTCCCTCGACACAGCTCCCCCTGTGCCACGCACCCTTCGCTTTCGCATCGGGTTAGGTCGCAGCTCTCCCTTTTGACGCAAGGCAGAATGCCGAGCTTGACGTCTGGCACCACGGGAAGGCGGAAAGAGCCACTTGGGAAGGAGAGGCTGTAAGAGACGCTTCACTTCCCCGAGTGAGGACTGCCGCGGCACGCCCGACTGGAAAGCGATACGCCCCAGTGCGAGCCTCCGTGCCTTACGGCGCGCCGGCAACGGGCGGGCCCGCGCCGAAACGCGCCGTCAAGCGACTGACCTCACGCCAGACCGGGACTCTGTTTTTTTTTTTTTTTTTTTTTTTAAAAGAATTCTTTATTAAAACCAATATCATACATAATTAACCCACCACCTAAAAACATTAGTGGGTCGAATTTTGCTATAAATTACATTTCAGCAGCATATACCTTTAACTATTATGTACTATTGCTTATTATTTTTAGCAACAGGAAGTTAGTTCGAACTACGGATAACTACATTATCTACAGGTACCTATGTGGATTATTGTTGGGCAATCATGCTTTCAACTCTAAGCTACTTTACTACTGATATCTACATCCTGCAGCGTTACAGGTGTGCCAGTATATAATATAAACCTACTATTTTGTGGCCATGCCCACCGAGCTAACCCCCAGTGGGCGTGCCCCTGGCACTGGGCTGGCCTTCCGAAAATCGTTGCAGGTCTAAAACAAAATTTTCTATACTCTACTCCTACAACTATAGTTATAATTATTGTTATTATTTGTCGTAATTAGTGTGCTGTAGTCAAGTCGGTACGGTCGCACCCTCCCCCTAATCCTGGATGCGTCGGATCCCGATCGTTGTTGACGATCGGCCAGTACGCACCCCGGCGGAATGGGATGATGCGTTATGTCTTGAAAGATTATTTGATGCTACCTACTCAATCTCCCTTCTGTATTCCCTTAGGATCTTGGCGGAAACCTCGCTAGCCAGTTTATCAATGATAGTGAAGGTGGTAGCGTCCCTAATAAGATGGAAAGTGTCTGTGTTGGGTAGTGAATTTCGTAAATCCATTGCTACGTCGTCGAAAAGCGGACACTCATAGACCACATGATCCGGTGTGCCCAGTTCGGCACCACAGTCACACGATGGTGTCGCTCTTTTCCCGAACCGGCAAAGATATGCCGGGTACGGGCCATGCCCAGTGAGGAAGTGCAGCAGTCCCTTACTTGGCTGGAAGTGTTTCATTTGTAGTCTTTCATGTACATTTGGTAATAGCTGGTATGTTCTTCTTCCAGTCTCTTCCCCATCCCAAATTTCCTGCCAAAGTTCCATTCCCCTTCTTCTAATAGTAATTTTATCCCCCACTCTGACTCCCATTATGTCCATGGTTTTTTCTATTTTCCCCTTTCCTGTTTGCATGTATTAGCTCTAGAATTACCACAGTTATCCAAGTAACGTGGGTACGATCTAAGCAACCATAACTGATTTAATGAGCCATTCGCGGTTTCACCTTAATGCGGCTTGTACTGAGACATGCATGGCTTAATCTTTGAGACAAGCATATGACTACTGGCAGGATCAACCAGGGAGCTGCGTCAACTAGAGCTGAGCAGCCGGCCGCCAGGGAGTGTGTCCCGGGGGCCCGCGCGAACACGCAAGCGTCCGCTCAATTATTCTTCAAACAGGAGGAGGCTGAGCTCCCTGCACAACACACCTCGAAACCCTCTCAGGTCCCGGCGGCGCGCAGCGCCGTCCTAAGTACTTGGTCGGGTTCGAGAGAGGCGCAATCGCCCGGAGTTAGGCGAGTAGACGCTTTAGGTGCGACCACCTGTGCTCCCAACTGAGCTTGCCGCTGCCGACAGAGGCCCGGGAGCGTGCTGTCGTGGCATTGCCGGCGGGAGACAACACGCGCCACCTACGGTGACCGGCAGCTCCAACGCCAGCGCCACAGAAGGACAAAATCCCCACTTGGGTGCCGAAGCGAACTCTCCCAGCACAGCGCACGCGCCAACACGTCCGCACAGCTGCGATACAAACCACCTGCGAGAACCGCTGGGGCGACCGAGCAGCAGACGGCGTCGCGGCGCCGAGCGCCGGGCGGCGGCGCATCCTCAGCGCACACAGTCCTCAATCGGAGCAGCACACTGCAGATGGCCACCGCGCTTCGCACCGGGCCCGCGAGGACCAACTTTGGCCGCAAGGCGCCGCGAGCAGGGGGCGCCGGCGCGCAGCTGCGCCACCTGCCGCGTCCGTCGGCCGGCGCGCCTGCCACTGGCCGCCCCCACCAGCCGGCTGTAGCGCGTCCGCCCACGCAGCGCGCTGCCAGCACGACAGGCGGAACCCCCTCACCGGCGGGGGACGGTCCCACCAAGCCACCGCCGCGTATCGCTTCACACCCACATGCCATTCACGTTCGTGGGCATGGTGGGTATCGTTGAAACAACCGGTTAATAGCTCAACCGATCGTCGCCATCACTGATTCACCTCTAGCGAGAACAACCGCACCACAACGGGTTACCGGTTGTTCATTTGCGTAACGTCACCAGCAAACGTAGACGTCCATCGCCATTTGCAACTTCAACGAGTATTGCATGCCTGTGTCAGGTGTCACAACACACTTCGTCTGCCCACATACACGCAACAAACTATATTGCGACGGTTGCAGTTAGGCAACACTACACTAATTTAACGAGTCGCATAACAATTACAGAGCAGGTTAAGGGGCAACGTGCGTCAGGTTAAGGAACAATATGGGTTAGGTTAAGGCACAACGTAGGTTAGGTTAAGGCACAACGTAGGTTAGGTTAAGGCACAACGTAGGTTAGGTTAAGGCACAACGTAGGTTAGGTTAAGGCACAACGTAGGTTAGGTTAAGGCACAACGTAGGTTAGGTTAAGGCACAACGTAGGTTAGGTAAAGGCACAACGTAGGTTAGGTTAAGGCACAACGTAGGTTAGGTTAAGGCACAACGTAGGTTAGGTTAAGGCACAACGTAGGTTAGGTTAAGGCACAACGTAGGTTAGGATAAGGCACAACGTAGGTTAGGTTAAGGCACAACGTAGGTTAGGTTAAGGCACAACGTAGGTTAGGTTAAGGCACAACGTAGGTTAGGTTAAGGCACAACGTAGGTTAGGTTAAGGCACAACGTAGGTTAGGTTAAGGCACAACGTAGGTTAGGTTAAGGCACAACGTAGGTTAGGTTAAGGCACAACGTCGGTTAGGTTAAGGCACAACGTAGGTTAGGTTAAGGCACAACATAGGTTAGGTTAAGGCACAACATAGGTTAGGTTAAGGCACAACATAGGTTAGGTTAAGGCACAACATAGGTTAGGTTAAGGCACGACATAGGTTAGGTTAAGGCATGACATAGGTTAGGTTAAGGCACGATATAGGTTAGGTTAAGGCACGACATAGGTTAGGTTAAGGTACGACATAGGTTAGGTTAAGGTACGATATAGGTTAGGTTAAGGTACGATATAGATTAGGTTAAGGTACGATATAGGTTAGGTTAAGGTACGATATAGGTTAGGTTAAGGTACGATATAGATTAGGTTAAGGTACGATATAGGTTAGGTTAAGGTACGATATAGGTTAGGTTAAGGTACGATATAGGTTAGGTTAAGGTACGATATAGGTTAGGTTAAGGTACGATATAGGTTAGGTTAAGGTACGATATAGGTTAGGTTAAGGTACGATATAGGTTAGGTTAAGGTGCGATATACGTTAGGTTAAGGTACGATATACGTTAGGTTAAGGTACGATATAGATTAGGTTATGGTACGATATAGGTTAGGTTAAGGTACTATATAGGTTAGGTTAAGGTACGATATAGGTTAGGTTAAGGTATGATATAGGTTAGGTTAAGGTACGATATAGGTTAGGTTAAGGTACGATATACGTTAGGTTAAGGTACGATATACGTTAGGTTAAGGTACGATATAGATTAGGTTAAGGTACGATATAGATTAGGTTAAGGTACGATATAGGTTAGGTTAAGGTACGATATAGGTTAAGGTACAATATAGCTTAGGTTAAGGTACAATATAGCCTAGGTTCAGATACACATTGTTGTAAGGAAAGGTGTATTAGGGGGGGGGGCGGCGGCAGGTTCGTTGATAGTGATTATCGTAAGTGGATGCCTGCGGCATCATCCGATTTGTCACGTCAGGATGCACTTTTGGCGCATGACAGGTGGCGCTCCGATTCCATGGTTGTGGCAGAGCTGTGTCTTTCATTCCTGCCATTGGTTGTGTGCTGTGACAGGAGGCAGTATTGTGATGTTGGGTGCACCCCTGTGTAGGACATGTGTGGGTGTTCGTGGCTTAGCTGAGCAATGGCGGATGTCGGAAGGGTGGGATATTCTGTTTTCTGGGTGGACCTCCCGGTCTGGTTATGATAGTGTGGATTGTGTAATGTGGCGGAGAGGATGCACTGGATGTTCATCCATGCTGGTGGTTAGATATTGTGTGTGTGCCTGTTACAGGCAGAGAGTAGTGTGTAATAAGAGTGTCTGGCTGACGTGTGGTTCTCATTGTGTGCAGAGTCTTTCAGCATGTATAGGGATGGTTGTATATATTATCTGTATTCTGATGGCTCTGCATCTATTACTAATCAGTGCCGTGTATACGGTTACTCTGGTTCCAGTCGAAACTGTTCTATCTCTGAACATTAGTGACACTGCGGCTCCACTATGTTGCTACCCCTGTCGGCCGTTTCCCCCAGTGTATGGCTAATGATTATCAGCAATCAGTCTATTAGTCAATACCGGTAGTGTGACGACGACAAATGTCCGGGATGGGGGAAGCTACACCCTTCCCGTGGGTCAGGGCCTAGAAAGACTCTTCCCACGCAGGAGGCCTGGACTGTCGTTACTCTTCCGAGAAATATATTTGCCCAGCGTTTTTTGCGACTGCGAGTGCGACACCCACGGGTACCGACATGGATGGGGCGCTTCCTAGCTGATCGCTCAGCATCGGAGAAATATATTTGCCCAACGTTTTTTGCGACTGCGAGTGCAACGCCCACGGGTATCGACATGGATGGGGCGCTTCCTAGCTGATCGCTCAGCATCGGAGAAATATATTTGCCCAACGTTTTTTGCGACTGCGAGTGCAACGCCCACGGGTATCGACATGGATGGGGCGCTTCCTAGCTGATCGCTCAGCATCGGAGAAATATATTTGCCCAACGTCATTTGCGACTGCGAGTGCAACGCCCACGGGTATCGACATGGATGGGGCGCTTCCTAACTGATCGCTCAGCATGGGAATCCGTACAGTGAGCAATGCGATCGCGTCTGTAGCGTGTACGTGGTACAGCTCGCAGCTCATGTATAGGGACAGCGGGAATGTCGCATATTGGACATAACTCTTCATGAAACGCAAGTTATAGGTGTGGATTGCACATTACGAGTGCGGGAAACTTCCGCCGTTCATCCGCTGGCGTTGCGAGTTTGGCGGTTGGGGTGGGGCACGAGCGGGTGCAGGTGGTGTGATTGCCAGTCCACGACTTCGTGCGGCAGAGGCACTCGCGTTTGGGTGCTGTGGTCGACAGAGGCTGCATGCTTTGTGGGTGGCGTCGAACGATGGGCACTGTCGGCCCATCGATGTCTTAGTCGGCTTGGCGTCCCATAGATGGCGGTATCGTCGTTGCAGGAGCTCATGCTGAGGGAGACCTACAGATGGCGGTATGTTTTGTGGTGCGCTCGACATGGCGGACGTAGTATTGTCAGATTCGCATAGATGGCGATACTGTTTTGCCAGCATGGTTGGCGTAGTTCCGTCGGATCCCTGTAGATGGAGGTGGCGATTCTGGCCTGGATGTCAATGTCGTTTAGTCACATTCCCATAGATGGCGGTATGGTATCTTTACTGTGGACATTCATGTCGTCGGCACGAGAGGGCGCGCGCGCGAGTCCGACCACAATCGCTCTATTTCCTAATACCTCGCCCCTCCCCCCTACGGACTGGGTGCGGCGCGCCCGGCCAGACCGATACGCCAAGAGATGCGACGGACAGAAACAAAGGCAAGGGGGGGGGGACCACAAGTGCGCCTGTTGACGCCCAGCCCCGGGGGTCTCGTCTCGCGACAAGACGAATCCCCCAAGCTAGGGCTGAGTCTCAACAGATCGCAGCGTGGCAACTGCTCTACCGAGTACAACACCCCGCCCGGTACCTAAGTCGTCTACAGACGATTCCGAGTCCCGACATCGAACTATAGACACCCATGGTCGACCGGTAGGGGCAGGGCGGCGCCGGGAACAGATCCCAGACAGCGCCGCCCGAGTGCCCCGTCCGGCAAACAAGTTGGGCCCGTACAGCGCGGCGCCACGTGGGTCGACCGCGCCTAGTAAAGTCACGTATTTTCGAGCCTTTCGACCCTCGGGACTCCTTAGCGATATCGTTGCCACAATGGCTAGACGGGATTCGGCCTTAGAGGCGTTCAGGCTTAATCCCACGGATGGTAGCTTCGCACCACCGGCCGCTCGGCCGAGTGCGTGAACCAAATGTCCGAACCTGCGGTTCCTCTCGTACTGAGCAGGATTACTACGCAATGACACAGTCATCAGTAGGGTAAAACTAACCTGTCTCACGACGGTCTAAACCCAGCTCACATTCCCTATTAGTGGGTGAACAATCCAACGCTTGGCGAATTCTGCTTCGCAATGATAGGAAGAGCCGACATCGAAGGATCAAAAAGCGACGTCGCTATGAACGCTTGGCCGCCACAAGCCATTTATCCCTGTGGTAACTTTTCTGACACCTCTTGCTGGAAACTCTCCAAGCCAAAAGGATCGATAGGCCGTGCTTTCGCAGTCCCTATGCGTACTGAACATCGGGATCAAGCCAGCTTTTGCCCTTTTGCTCTACGCGAGGTTTCTGTCCTCGCTGAGCTGGCCTTAGGACACCTGCGTTATTCTTTGACAGATGTACCGCCCCAGTCAAACTCCCCGCCTGGCAGTGTCCTCGAATCAGATCACGCGAGGGAGTAAACTGCGCCGCACACGCGGACGCGCCGACGCACACGGGACGCACGGCACGCACAGGCTTGCACCCACACGCACCGCACGCTGTGGCGCACGGACACGGAGCCACAGCGCGAACGCAACCCTAACACGCTTGGCTCGAGAACACCGTGACGCCGGGTTGTTATACCACGACGCACGCGCTCTGCCTAACAGAGTAAGTAAAGAAACAATGAAAGTAGTGGTATTTCACTGGCGATGTTGCCATCTCCCACTTATGCTACACCTCTCATGTCACCTCACAGTGCCAGACTAGAGTCAAGCTCAACAGGGTCTTCTTCCCCCGCTAATTTTTCCAAGCCCGTTCCCTTGGCAGTGGTTTCGCTAGATAGTAGATAGGGACAGTACCTTACATGGGATTACTAGTTTGGGGATACCCCTCACCAGAGGGGAAATGTCATTAGGGATACCTGAGCCTTCGCTCATACTCCCTTCGATTTCGCCCCCATGATCCACCATCTAGTTTCCACCCCCAGGGGGACTGTCTTGGAAAAACTACCCCCTGGATGGGGGAATGGACCCTCCTACTAGGAGGAGCACCTTCAGCCGCCTTTAGGCGCCCACGGGGAACCACGTGGAGGCGGTGCCGCCAACCTTGTCACCGACCCTTGTGACAGGGATATAGCATCCACAGACAGCATGTCGTTTGCACGGGAGGTAGATCTCCAGGTTGGCCAGACCCACGTGCTGACGAACTCTGGTTTTCCAGGTTCTGTGGCACCATTTACCTTCAGGCACACAGTTCATACATACAATTCATACATATATATATATACATTTTCAAATAAAAAATACAGGAGAACATTGTTGTATCTATACATCTATTATACCATGTGCTTACATATCTCTTTCATGCGTTCACTTTGGCGGTTAAAAATATGTCCACATTGCTACGCAACTGTCTGTAAGCTATTTGCTTAAGTGTGCTAATGCAAGCAGCCTGGATCTTATTATCTTGATAGCTATGTGGTGGTAGGTTTATCATTTGTAGTCAGATTTGTTTGGAGATACCACTCTTATTATGTGTACGCCCACATGTATGCTATAAGTACTTACACCTATGTAGTACATGTTTGTATTTACACTCTTAAACTATATACTACTTGTATGTGGCAAACTACTCTGTGACTTTTACTACCTATGAATATATACATCTATATCCTATTTTTAGCTTGTTGTCTTTTCATTTTGGGTGTCAACCCATGTCTACACCAGCATTTGAATTATGTTCACTTTACACATATAAGTAATATATCTATATCTACCCACCAATGACTAAACTATTTTTATGTGTGTGGAACTATATACTTGTTCATATCGGTTAACCTAAGTATAAGTCGTATCTTGAATTACAATAGACTTTCACCCATTTCAGCGATTGTCCTTGCTACATCTCTGATCTCGAAAACTTCCTCTGCATAGAGTTTTAGCGCAGTGTAATTTTCTTCGTTTTCCACCAGCATTCGCTTCAAGTTGAACACATTATGTCCCACAGCATTTTTAAGTCTGTGTCTTTGTTCCTCGTAATTTCTGCATACATAGAGGATATGGTCTATGTCTTCCTCCTCTCCACAGGTGCAGGTAGGATCCGTTTCAATTTTTAATTCCCATAGTTTCTTCTTTAACCCGTGTCCAGTAAGGAGACAGGTGAGTGAAAAGGGTGGTGTTTTCGTTTTAGTCCATCCGGTACGCCAGTGAGAGACCTGTTGAGACCATTTGTACATGTCTCTTCCCTTGTCTGAGGACTCCCACCTTGTCTGCCATTCTGCTTGTAGTAGGGATTCTATGGCCTTTGTTTGATTAATCCCTGTGTCAGGCACAGGAAATCCTGCTACACTTCCACCAATACCATGTCTTGTGTGGTAGGTAAGAGCTGCCCTAATGACTTCCAGGTCCAGTGGTAAGCAACCTGCAAGCACCTGCAGGGCTTCATTAGATACTGTTCTGCATGCCCTGGTCATTTGTAGCAGAAAAGGTCTCTGTATTGCAATTAGGATCCTTTGGATGTATCTGTTGTTTGCTCTATCCCCCCATGCTGCAGCACCGTATCGACATATTGAGAGGCAAAGACCGCTGTATATTAATTTCAGGGACTGTCGTTTGAGACCCCATTCTGTTCTCGTCACTCTTACTAGTGCGCCTGAGATTGCACCAAGTTTCTGTTGCAGTCTTCTTGCATGCTGGGTGAAGGACAGTTTTTCATCGATGGTGACTCCCAGATACGTGAATTCAGAGACAAACCTGATATTCTGTCCTTCAAATTTTATTTGTGGGGGCCTTTCTCTATCAAAATGACCTTTTAGTGTCATAGCTACAGTCTTGGGTCTGGAGATCTGTAGCTTATTTCTTTTGGCCCATTCCCCAATCGTTTCAATGGCTTGTGATCCTTTCTCCTCAAGTTGCTTTCTACTGTAGCCTTTTATCACGATGGCGAGGTCGTCGGCATATGCCACCTTCATCCATTTATCTCCATCATCTTCTTTCACTATTTCATCAAACACAAGGTTCCATAGGAAGGGGCCACAGATGGAGCCCTGGGGGCAGCCTTTCGTGATAATCTTCTCAGTTGTGCCAGCACTGGTTTCTACCATGGCTTTGCGGTGTCTAAGATAGCTTCCCATAAGGTGGTAAATGTTTTGTGGGCAGTCCATTTCTCTTAGGCGCCTCATTATGCTTGGCCACCATAGGTTGTCAAAGGCTCCTGCTATGTCCACAAAGATGACCATGACATATTTTTCTTCACATTGGGTGGTGTTTAAGACTTGCCGAATTGCCATCTCTGTGGAGGCACCTTGCCTGAAGCCAAACTGGTTTGGAGCTTTGAGGCCTGACTTCTCATACTGTTCCTCGAGGTGGCCAACAATCAGCCGTTCCAGCACCTTGCCGAGTATGGCAAGCAGGCAGATGGGACTGTACGACTTTGGTTCATCCCTTGGCTTCTCCTCCGATTTCAGCAGTATGCATACTCTTCCTACTTTCCATGCTTCCGGTACTGTTCGTTCCCTTAGGCAGGAGTTGAATATGTCCATTAGTATGTCAGGGTGTGTATGCCATATCCTTTTGATTATTTTGTCATCGATGCCATCTGGGCCAGTGGCTTTCTTTGGTTTGCAAGCTTTGATGGCTGCAGCAATTTCTTCACGTGTGAATTCAGGTGAAGTGACTGAGTTGTCATAGTTTTTGTTTCCTTCTTTTACTGCATCCTGGTCAGCTGTATCCTCCTCTGGATTGTCATCTGGTAGCAAGGATTTTAGCAGGTGTTCTACGGTCTCCTTCCATGTTAGGGTGTGAGTCTGGTCGTGAAGTTTTATATTACTAAGTACATTATCAGTGCCACGTTTTGGTCTGAGTATTTCCTGTGCTACTTGCCAGGGATTGTTGCTTTTGTCACAGTCTGTTACCCATTTTTTCCAAGTGTGTTCCTTGGCATTTGTTATTTGTTTTGTATATTCATTTCTCTTCCTGTTGTAGTTCCTTTTGGCTGCCTCAGTCTCGGCCTCATCCCCATTCCTGCGTGCTTGTTGTAGGTTTCGTCGAGCAGTTGTTGTGTCGCGTCGAAGCTGTGTGAGGGTGTCATTCCACCAAGGTACGGAGTCCTGCAGCTGTGTCCTTTTCTTCATGGATCTGTGGCAGCTTAGATTTATTGTTTCCTCCAGGCGCTTCACTTTTCCAGCTACGCTCATTTCCGCACTGTTCATTTGGTTGGCTATTTCACCTGCAAAACATTGGTCAAATATTGGCCATTTTGCTTTGTGTGTGTTGTATTTTCCTTGTCTTGTTGCCTGTCTCGTTCTTTGTGGAGGTAGCACAGTGTAAGATATTGCTCTATGGTCACTGGTTGTCCACTCTTCATGCGCCATCCATTCTGTTACAGTTCTTGCTGCTGTTGCTGTACACAGGGTGAGATCTATGTTGCTTTCGCCATTTGGCCCACTGAAGGTTGTTAGTTGTGAGTCCTTGTTTATTATGACAAGGTTGTGCTGGCTTATGAAGTCTTCCAATATCCTTCCTTCAGCATCAGTTGTGTTACCATGCCACATTGGGGAGGTTGCATTTGCATCCATCCCTATAATTACATGTTTTCCTGTCAGTTTGTTGATAATTGTTTCTAGTTTTTGTAGGAAGCGGTCAAGAGGTTGGCCATATTGACAGTACATGCTTACGAGGTAGAGTTCTCCAAAGGACCCACTTACACTTGCAACAGCTGTGTGTGCATCACATAGGGTAGTGAGTTGCAGCACATTTAGCTCTTTGGTTCTAATTATTATGGCCGCCTTTGGTGTTCCATGCTGAGGGCTGTGAATGACTCGAAAACTTGGAGGATAACCCTTGATTTTGTCCACAAATGTGTATGGCTCCTGCACCAGTAGTACATCTACTTTGTCCCCCTCCATTCTTTTCACAAGTTGGCCAGGGACTGTTTTAGACCTCTGGCCGTTTATCTGCAGAAACTTTACTCAGTGTTTTCCCAACTCTCTTGCTTTGTTACCATAGGGTGCTTCTTCATTTTTATTCTTCGCCATATTCGGTTTTTCGGTTTACTAATTGCCTTATTCTGTTATACTCTGGGCAAGTTTGGTCCTGAACTGAGTGGTTACAATCCCTCTTCCCACGCTTGCAATTCGCACATTGTGGTGGCTGCTCCTTCTTTTCACACTCTTTAAAGCTGTGACCTGGGATTGCACAGTGTCCACAGATGGTTTCCTTACTTGTACACCTTGCTGATGTGTGGCCATATCCCTGACACTTGTAACATCTGCTAATGCTCGTATAGTTTTGCACCCTGTGGGATGTGCAGCTGAGGTATATACGACCTTGTTGGGTTATGTGGTTCCAAGTTTTTGGTGCTACTTCAAGTACCAGGTTTACTACGTCCCTATTTCTTGGTCCACTTTTGAAAATGACTCGGGTACCATTTGTCACTTCCTCTAGTGTCATTCCTATCCTGGAGAGATTTCTTTCGTGCAGTTCGGATTTTAAAGTCTCTTCTTCCATGTCTCTGGGGATATCATACACCATTACCCTAGGATTTCTCTTCTTGGGGTTTGAGAAAATTAGACCTGAACTCCTAAAGTCTTCACACGTTTTAATTTTGTCAGCCTCCTCATCGTTTGGAACTTCGATAATGACGCTATTGTCCTTCAAGGTCCTACATTTCGAAACTCTTACATCTCTGAGTGTTGTTTTTATGACCTTTTTCACTGTTTCTTCCACCTGCTTTCTGTCCTTCTGTGACTTTTCATCTGGCTTTATGACCAAAACCTTTTGTTGGGGTTTTGAGGGTACAGATTGTTTTGGGACTACAGCTGTTGAGGAAACCTTTGCAGCATACGTCTCCTGCGCTGGTGCTGTATGGAGGTGGACGTTTTTGAGACACCTTAGTTCTGTTTTTAACCCTATTATTTCTGCCTCATATTTTTTTAATATCTGTTCATACACGGATAATTTGCCCAGGATATATTTTTTTTGCCCATTATTGATTTTGTTTGTTTCATTGAAAAGATATGCTTCCATCTCTTCTCTTATTGTCACCATGTTTTGTGTGTCCTCCTTTGATTTAGTGCTCTCCTCATCCATGCTGATCACTGACTGCCTACCAACCTCCTTTGTTGGGGCCATACTGTCTTTTCTAGACCCCATTTTGGTGCACTACTTCGGAGGGTTACGCAAGGCAGTTTATGTTGACCAGTTTCATGTGGTGGTGATTGTGAGGCTCCCACTTTCTCGCATTTATTGACGCGCTACAGGCGTCTCGCGAGGAGATACTGGGCCGCGCCGTTTACGGCGACAGGTTACCGCCACTTTCTTGTGTTTATTTGACGCGCCACAGGCTCCTGGCGAGGAGATGCTGGGCCGCGCCGCTTACGGCGAGACGCTGCCGCGGGACGCTAGAGTGGTGGCTGCACTCGCTGCGCTGGGGACTAGCCTACCGTTGCCAGCTGGGGACTAGGCTTCCGGCCGCCTGCCTGCAGCAGGGGAGGGCGCGCTCACGGCTGGTCTGCTGGCGCGCAGCAGCAGAAAAAAAGGAATGCGAGGCCTAGTGCCGCCCGCACGCCGTCGCTGCCCCAGAAACACAGATTCACGTACGGAGGGGTTCATACAGTAATAATCCTACTTCTATTCCTACCCTAGTGCTGCACAGTCTTTTCTCTCAACTGCAGTTTATGTACTGCATCGAAGCTGCCATCAAGTCCAGGGGAGACGCTGTTTACAACATTACTAAAGCTATTTGATTCTTAATACTAAGGCACTGGGGATCTTTTTTCACTATATATGAGAGAGGATAGTCCTCTCTCTCACTTTGTCACCTAGAATTCAGCAGATCGTCTCTGTCCTGTCGGTGCAAGGCTCGGATTTCCGATGTGCGGACCGAATTCTGTGAGGCGTTGTGGCTCACAGTACGTTTCCTATTTGATATTTACCACCTGACTATGAATATTGCATCCACACATTACATGAAAGGGGATAGAGTGAACTCTCTTTTCCTCCTCTTACATTCATCCCAGCTTCCAAAGTCTATTTATACTGGGTGTTTGAATTTCCGACATGCCCAGCAGCCAGCGCTCGCCTCACGCGTGCCAACAAGCGCTATTTGATATTTTAGCTTACACTTTGATAAGTTGTTTTAAGCACAGTACGTTTTAGGAGAAAGCATTCGCTTTCGTTTTATAAGTTTGTGTTTCTCGTTACTACATTTATTTTTAAAATAGAGCTACTACTGCATGCGCAACGACTGTGTCCGTCACAGTCTAAGAAGCCGGTCGTGCCGACAAACGCTATTTGATCTTTCAGTTCACAGTTACCAGAAAATTTTTAAGCACACTACGTTTAAGGGGACAGCATACACGTCCGTGTCATGTGTTCGCTTTTCCCGCTACTGCATTAATTCTTATGGTAAAGTGATACTACATGCGCACTACCGCGACCGTCTCGCTTTTCAAAACGGCGTGCGTGTCAACCGACGCTATTTGGTCTGCCAGTTTAAAAATTTCGTAAATTTTTTAAGAGTACTACGTTGCAGGGGAAGGCATGCACGTCCGTGTTTCGAGTTCGCTTCACCCCTTTATTTTTATTTTTTTTTTTAGCTTACTTTCACTATGGAAAGATTTTATAAATCGCGGCGCAAGTCATTTCTCGCGTGGGACAGCTTGCAGATTGCTAAAAGTATAACAGCTTCACTTACAGTAACAGTGTCTTCCACGGCATCACAGGAACGCTGCTGGAGTCTGGAGATATTTCGTGGAGCACGATGAAGCACTTCCTTAAGATTTGGGAAACTAAAACAAAATTTCGTTGACCACAAATTTGATCGACGAGTAGATACTTCTTACTGGATAAACTACTATCAGAAAACAGCCAAATTTATATGGTGCACACGCTGGAGCATTTCACAGCTTCCTTTATTATTTCGACGTGATCGATGCACTTCTTCACTATAACAGCGACGTTGGAGTGGCTACTACGTTACACATACACCGGCGGCACCTTGCGTTTCGTTCCACATCCCATATCTTAGAGACCGTTTGGGCTATGGGCTTGAGATTTTTGCACCGCACGTAATCTGTATGCCCGCAGATATGTCCCGATTTTCACGGCGATGCCTGTGATACATTCGAAATAATGTGCGAAGACATCGGACCGGACGCGCGAGCTTAGCGGCGCGCAGACGAGGCGCACGCGGGAGCCAGCCCGGGCTGGTACCTGTGGCGAGCACGGACAAAAGCGCGGACACTAAAATTCCGATAATTCACCAACCACACGTAGAAAAATCGCGAAATTTCTACACATACTTAAAGGTCGCACGCGAAGTCACTATGCAGATTTTCGAGGAGTTCGGCAAACTTGTTCCCTACCAATCGCGAAGTAACGCGGGAGCCGACAACGCACGCGGGCGCTCGGCTGAGCGACGAGATAGGGACAGCGGGAATCTCGTTAATCCATTCATGCGCGTCACTAATTAGATGACGAGGCATTTGGCTATTCAATAGCCGTCTTTATTCAACGAATTGAATATCACATATATACATATATATAATTGTGTGTGGCAGGTGTTCGTCACCAATGTCCACCACCGAGGTGGGGACTTACAGGGCGATACCACAAGAACAGTTTAAAACTAACATACATATACATATATAGGTGCGGAAAAACAACACAAATTAAAGGCACAAAGAAGAAAGAACAAAGACGGATTATTCCTCCTGTGGATAGGCCCCAGGAGTCAAGGCGAAGAAAATAACCAGCAGCCTAGCCGACGCCGACACGTTGCTTCGGGCTAGGAGCCGTCATACGCTCGAAAATTTTGTAACTTTTGCAGCAGCTCTGTAGTGTACGGGTGCTCAGCACCGCCAGTTCTCGGAGTCGGAAGCCTAAGGCGGCGAGATCCCTCGCCGACGCTGGAGACCATACACCCCTCCAGTTCAACGTCGCGGTGGACACAATCACCTCCTCAACGTCACGGTGCAGGTTGGAGATGGCACGCCGGATGGACGGCGTGTCGTAGTAGGCCGCCTTCTGGGAATGACACCAGTCGAGCCGGAGATGGTCTCCGACTATCTGGGCGTCGACCACGCGGGCGATGCCGTCTTTGACCGCCACCACGTTAGGCTTGCGGATGCCCTCAGGTGTTCGGAGGTGGGACTCCACGGCGACATTGAAGCCCCTCTGCGCGAGTCCACGGGCGACATAACGCACTACAGCGTCATGGCGCTTGACCCGGGACCCGTGCGTCCTAAAGCAAGCCTGAAGTACGTGGTTGGCGGTCTCCACGGCCTGGCACCCCGCGCGGCATCTGGTGTCCGCCTCCCGCCCGCGACTGCGCCGTGCCTTCGTAGGGAAGGCGTTGATGTGGGCGCGGAGGGCGTCGATGTATTCACGCCCAGATAGCAGGCGACTGGTGTCGGCGACCCACTGATGTTGGCCACTGACGGCGGCAGAGGATGACAGCGCCGCACCGTCAATGGCGATGTGTAGGCGCGCCGCCCACATTTCCCCAACCTGCGTTGACGATTTGAGGAGGTGGCCCTCCCACGTTAGGTGGCGCTCCAGCACCTCGATCTCACGCTGCACCTCATCCATGCCTGCACCGTCGCAGGCTGGCCCTATCTTCTTCAGCGCCAGGAGACGGGACCGACGAAGCGTTGGACCCATCCATCGGCAAGATGGAATGCCGAGGCCCCCCTGGGCAACAGGAGCGTGGAAGTATCCCAGGGGGGTGTCCGCCGGAAGGCGGAACCATCTCCTGACGGCGGCCCGGATGGTGACGTCGGCCGACTTCAAGGCACCCACCCGGGTGCGGCTGAGGGCCAGCCCGTGGTACAGGCCAGGGAGAAGCACGTTGGTGAGAGCGTGGAGGCGCTGTTGCGGCTTCAGCGGAGCTCGGGAGATGACGTCAAGCTGCTCCACCAGGTGGCGACGTGGATTGAAGACACAGCGACCCGCCGTGGAAAATTGCAGCCCCAGGTACCGGAAGGTTTCACCCACACGCAGGGCAGGCATGGTGGTATTGCCTGCTGTGAAGGTTACATTGCTGTCCACCTTCACCTTCTTCTCGCGCCCTGACGCGACTAAGGCGAGGGTGAAACACTTCCGGGCGTTGATCTGCAGCCCCAGGTGGGCGAGGGCTGCGGTAGCTGCGTCGATGAGGGACTGCAAGCCCCTCGGGGTCGCTGCAAACAGCAAGACGGCATCTGCAAAGGCCGCAGCGTTGACTCTGCGACCGAGGATCCGAGCTCCGATGTGGGAGGGCAGTTGGCCTAAACGTAGTCCACCGCAAAGTTGAACAGGAGGGGGGAGAGGGGATCGCCCTGGCGAACGCCCCATGCTGGCTGCACAGACACGCCCACGCCGGCGCCGTCCGCTATCACTGTCGTGCTGCCCTCGTAGCACCGCTCGACATACTCGACAAAGCAATCCGGCAGGCCATGCGCCTTCAGCACGGGGCGAAGGGCAGCATGATCTACCGAATCGAATGCCTTAGATACGTCGATCGATGCCACAAAGACAGAGCGGCAGGAGCGAACTGCGTCGGTGAGAGCAGTGTCCAAGATGAAAGTGTTTCCCAACATCCCATCCCGAGGGATGAATGCCCGCTGACGTTCGTCCACAGCACATGCACGCATCAGGCGTGACGCGAGAACCTTGTGAAAGGTCCGCGCCAACACCGAGCAGACCGTAATGGGGGGAAAGTCAGCGGGGGATGTTGGTGCAGCCGTTTTCGGGAGAAGGGACGTCCGCGCGCGATGCAGGCGTTCCGGAAGGGCGCGGGCCAGAAGGAAGAGATTCATCACTTTCACCAGGACTTCGTGCGGCAGGCGCCGCAACTCCGCTGGGGTAAGGCCGTCCGGCCCAGCCGATGATCCCCTGGGCAGCAACGCGGCGGCGACCTCCTCATGTGTGACCGGCCCTCATAGGCACTCGAGAGCGACAGGCTCCGAGTGCGGGAGGAGGCGGTCACGAATGAAGCCCGCGGTGGAGATGGGCTTCTTAGTGAAGAGGTCAGCCCAGAAGTCCAGCAGACCAGGGATGGCAGGTGGCGGCTGGAGCAGGGTGCCATCCAAGAGGCCGCGCACGCAACGTGCACGCGACCGTCGGAAGGCATCCTGCGTTCTCGCATATTCCCAGCGGCGCCGCTTGCGCTTCTGCGTCGGTGGCGCGGCAGGCGGCCGCTTCGATGGTTGGCGCGGCCGCTGTGTCCTGGTGATCGATCTCTCCCCTCTGGACCCGACCGACGCAAGGGCATCCGGGAGCATGCCGAGGATGACATCGGGCGGCGTGCCCCGCCCCAGACCTATGACTCGATCCAGGGCAGAGAAACGCTGGGCGGAAGCAGGTAGCCCCGCCAGATGCTCCCAGATGACGGCGTCAGTCGGCCCCTCCGGCGGCGGCCCGGTGGTGTCGGCCGCGAAGTCCTCGGCTGCGTCGACGGGCGGCGCAGCGGCCTCGCCCGCGTCAGGCAGCGGGCTCGCTGCTCCCCGGCGGGACGCCGGCTCTTCCCCCCGACCGATCTCAAGCGCCTCCATGAATTGGCGGACAAGCTGCTCGTGGGCAGCTTTCCGCCTTTGGCACTTGATTGCCTCGAGCGTTCGGTCGGGGAACATCCTGATGAGTTCTTGATTGACAAAGAAGAACCGGGCGTCCCTCTCAAGGAACAGTTCGGCCTCTGCCTTGGCGAGCGACAGGACTTCTTCCTCCGTCCACCTCGCACGATGCTTCTCCGTGACGATCTCCGCGTTGGCGGCCGCAAGGTGTTGGCGGCGGCGATGGACCCCGAGACCATTCTTGGTGGTGAAGCTGCGGTGGCACTCACTACAGGCGTAGACAGCTGCAAAAGTTACAAAATTTTCGGCACGGCCGGTTGGCCGGCTAGGTGCTGGGGAAGCTGGGATGGCACCTTCAGCGGAAGGGCCACCACTTTTATTGACTTGTCTGCTGCCCCCAACTAAAAAGGGATAATGCGAGGGGGGGCTGGTAACCCCCCCAAGCCCCTGGTGCGGTCTTCCACTCTGCGAAAATCAGCGGGCCCACGAGAAGGGAAGAAGACCGCAGGAGAGGAGAGGCTAAGAGGGCTAGGCCCATGTATTGCGCATCACTCTCCCTGTAACTATAACCCAAGGAAGGCACCTCGCAGCAGCAGCACGACTACATCAAGACCGCACTTAGAAAAGGCAAGTCCGGATGCAGCCACACCGCTGCCACTTGGCCACTCAATAGCCGTCTTTATTCAAAGAATTGAATAACACATATATACATATATATAATTGTGTGTGGCAGGTGTACATCGCCAATGTCCACCACCGAAGTGGGAACTTACAGGGCGATACCACAAGACAAGTTTAAAACTAACATACATATACATATATAGGTGCGGAAAAACAACACAAATTAAAGACACAAAGAAGAAAGAACAAAGACGGATTATTCCTCCTGTGGATAGGCCCCAGGAGTCAAGGCGAAGAAAATAACCAGCAGCCTAGCCGACGCCGACACGTTGCTTCGGACTAGGAGCCGTCATACGCTCGAAAATTTTGTAACTTTTGCAGCAGCTCTGTAGTGTACGGGTGCTCAGCACCGCCAGTACTCGGGGTCGGAGGCCTAAGGCGGCGAGATCCCTCGCCGACGCTGGAGACCATACACCCCTCCAGTTCAACGTCGCGGTGGACACAATCACCTCCTCAATGTCACGGTGCAGGTTGGAGATGGCACGCCGGATGGACGGCGTGTCGTAGTAGGCCGCCTTCTGGGAATGACACCAGTCGAGCCGGAGATGGTCTCCGACAATCTGGGCGTCGACCACGCGGGCGATGCCGTCTTTGCCCGCCACCACGTCAGGCTTGCGGATGCCTTCAGGTGTTCGGAGGTGGGGCTCCACGGAGACATCGAAGTCCCTCTGCGCGAGTCCACGGGCAACATAACGCACTACAGCGTCATGGCGCTTGACCCGGGACCCGTGCATCCTAAAGCAAGCCTGAAGTACGTGGTTGGCGGTCTCCACGGCCTGGCACCCCGCGCGGCATCTGGTGTCCGCCTCCCGCCCGCGACTGCGCCGTGCCTTCGTAGGGAAGGCGTTGATGCGGGCGCGGAGGGCGTCGATGTATTCACGCCCAGATAGCAGGCGACTGGTGTCGGCGACCCACTGATGTTGGCCACTGACGGCGGCAGAGGATGACAGCGCCGCACCGTCAATGGCGATGTGTAGGCGCGCCGCCCACATTTCCCCAACCTGCGTTGACGATTTGAGGAGGTGGCCCTCCCACGTTAGGTGGCGCTCCAGCACCTCGATCTCACGCTGCACCTCATCCATGCCTGCACCGTCGCAGGCTGGCCCTATCTTCTTCAGCGCCAGGAGACGGGACCGACGGAGCGTTGGACCAATCCAACGGCAAGATGGAATGCCGAGGCCCCCCTGGGCAACAGGAGCGTGGAAGTATCCCAGGGGGGTGTCCGCCGGAAGGCGGAACCATCTACTGACGGCGGCCCGGATGGTGACGTCGGCCGACTTCAAGGCACCCACCTGGGTGCGGCTGAGGGCCAGCCCGTGGTACAGGCCAGGGAGAAGCACGTTGGTGAGAGCGTGGAGGCGCTGTTGAGGCTTCAGCGGAGCTCGGGAGATGACGTCAAGCTGCTCCACCAGGTGGCGACGTGGATTGAAGACACAGCGACCCGCCGTGGAAAATTGCAGCCCCAGGTACCGGAAGGTTTCACCCACACGCAGGGCAGGCATGGTGGTATTGCCTGCTGTGAAGGTGACATTGCTGTCCACCTTCACCTTCTTCTCGCGCCCTGACGCGACTAAGGCGAGGGTGAAACACTTCCGGGCGTTGATCTGCAGCCCCAGGTGGGCGAGGGCTGCGGTAGCTGCGTCGATGAGGGACTGCAAGCCCCTCGGGGTCGCTGCAAACAGCAAGACGTCATCTGCAAAGGCCGCAGCGTTGACTCTGCGACCAAGGATCCGAGCTCCGATGTGGGAGGGCAGTTGGCCTAAAACGTAGTCCACCGCAAAGTTGAACAGAAGGGGGGAGAGGGGATCGCCCTGGCGAACGCCCCGTGCTGGCTGCACAGACACGCCCACGCCGGCGCCGTCCGCTATCACTGTCGTGCTGCCCTCGTAGCACCGCTCGACATACTCGACAAAGCAATCCGGCAGGCCATGCGCCTTCAGCACGGGGCGAAGGGCAGCATGATCTACCGAATCGAATGCCTTAGATACGTCGATCGATGCCACAAAGACAGAGCGGCAGGAGCGAACTGCGTCGGTGAGAGCAGTGTCCAAGATGAAAGTGTTTTCCAACATCCCATCCCGAGGGATGAATGCCCGCTGACGTTCGTCCACAGCACATGCGCGCATCAGGCGTGACGCGAGAACCTTGTGAAAGGTCCGCGCCAACACCGAGCAGACCGTAATGGGGCGAAAGTCAGCGGGGGATGTTGGTGCAGCCGTTTTCGGGAGAAGGGACGTCCGCGCGCGATGCAGGCGTTCCGGAAGGGCGCGGGCCAGAAGGAAGAGATTCATCACTTTCACCAGGACTTCGTGCGGCAGGCGCCGCAACTCCGCTGGGGTAAGGCCGTCCGGCCCGGCCGCTGATCCCCTGGGCGGCAACGCGGCGGCGACCTCCTCATGTGTGACCGGCCCCCATAGGCACTCAAGAGCGACAGGCTCCGAGTGCGGGAGGAGGCGGTCACGAATGAAGCCCGCGGTGGAGATGGGCTTCTTAGTGAAGAAGTCCGCCCAGAAGTCCAGCAGACCAGGGATGGCAGGTGGCGGCTGGAGCAGGGTGCCATCCAAGAGGCCGCGCACGCAACGTGGACGCGACCTTCGGAAGGCATCCTGCGTTCTCGCATATTCCCAGCGGCGCCGCTTGCGCTTCTGCGTCGGCGGCGCGGCCATCGGCCGCTTAGGTGGTTGGCGCGGCCGCTGTGTCCTGGTGATCGATCTCTCCCCTCTGGACCCGACCGACGCAAGGGCATCCAGGAGCATGCCCAGGATGACATCGGGCGGCGTGCCCCGCCCCAGACCAATGACTCGATCCAGGGCAGAGAAACGCTGGGCGGAAGCAGGTAGCCCCGCCAGATGCTCCCAGATGGCGGCGTCAGTCGGCCCCTCCGGCGGCGGCCCGGTGGTGTCGGCCGTGAAGTCCTCGGCTGCGTCGACGGGCGGCGCAGCGGCCTCGCCCGCGTCAGGCAGCGAGCTCGCTGCTCCCTGGCGGGACGCCGGCTCTTCCCCCCGACCGATCTCAAGCGCCTCCATGAATTGGCGGACAAGCTGCTTGTGGGCAGCTTTCTGCCTTTGGCACTTGATTGCCTCGAGCGTTCGGTCGGGGAACATCCTGACGAGTTCTTGATTGACAAAGAAGAACCGGGCATCCCTCTCAAGGAACAGTTCGGCCTCTGCCTTGGCGAGCGACAGGACTTCTTCCTCCGTCCACCTCGCGCGATGCCTCTCCGTGACGATCTCCGCGTTGGCGGCCGCAAGGTGTTGGCGGCGGCGATGGACCCCGAGACCGTTTTTGGTGGTGAAGCTGCGGTGGCACTCACTACAGGCGTAGACAGCTGCAAAAGTTACAAAATTTTCGGCACGGCCGGTTGGCCGGCTAGGTGCTGGGGAAGCTGGGGTGGCACCTTCAGCGGAAGGGCCACCACTTTTATTTACTTCTCTGCTGCCCCCAACTTAAAAGGGATAATGCGAGGGGGGGCTGGTAACCCCCCCAAGCCCCTGGTGCGGTCTTCCACTCTGCGAAAATCAGCGGGTCCACGAGAAGGGGAGAAGACCGCAGGAGAGGAGAGGCTAAGAGGGCTAGGCCCATGTATTCCGCATCACTCTCCCTGTAACTATAACCCAAGGAAGGCACCTCGCAGCAGCAGCACGACTACATCAAGACCGCACTTCGAAAAGCCAAGTCCGGATGCAGCCACACCGCCGCCACTTGGCCACCTTAAGAGAGTCATAGTTACTCCCGCCGTTTACCCGCGCTTGCTTGAATTTCTTCACGTTGACATTCAGAGCACTGGGCAGAAATCACATTGCGTCAACACCCGCTAGGGCCATCGCAATGCTTTGTTTTAATTAGACAGTCGGATTCTCCCAGTCCGTGCCAGTTCTGAGTTGATCGTTGAATGGCGGCCGAAGAGAATCCGCGCACCCGCGCGCCCCCGGAGGAGCACGCTAAGGCGGACGCGGCCTCGCAGCAAGGAAGTTCCGTGGGAGGCCAAGGCACGGGACCGAGCTCGGATCCTGCACGCAGGTTGAAGCACCGGGGCGCGAACGCCGCGCAGGCGCGCGCATCCTGCACCGCCGGCCAGCACGAGGCCGACCAACGGCGAGAGCAGACCACGCCCGCGCTAAACGCCCGCACTTACCGGCACCCCTACGGCACTCACCTCGCCCAGGCCCGGCACGTTAGCGCTGACCCACTTCCCGACCAAGCCCGACACGCCCCGATCCTCAGAGCCAATCCTTATCCCGAAGTTACGGATCCAATTTGCCGACTTCCCTTACCTACATTATTCTATCGACTAGATGCTCTTCACCTTG
This sequence comes from Schistocerca serialis cubense, assembly GCF_023864345.2. Taxonomy (NCBI): domain Eukaryota; kingdom Metazoa; phylum Arthropoda; class Insecta; order Orthoptera; family Acrididae; genus Schistocerca; species Schistocerca serialis. Next base: position 416,446,897 of record NC_064641.1, on the reverse strand, counting down.
GAGACCTGCTGCGGATATGGGTACGAACCGGCGCGACACCTCCACGTGGCCCTCTCCCAGATTTTCAAGGTCCGAGGGCAAGATCGGGACACCGCCGCAACTGCGGTGCTCTTCGCGTTCCAAACCCTATCTCCCTGCTAGAGGATTCCAGGGAACTCGAACGCTCATGCAGAAAAGAAAACTCTTCCCCGATCTCCCGACGGCGTCTCCGGGTCCTTTTGGGTTACCCCGACGAGCATCTCAAAAAGAGGGGCCCGACTTGTATCGGTTCCGCTGCCGGTTTCCGGAATAGGAACCGGATTCCCTTTCGCCCAACGGGGGCCAGCACAAAGTGCATCATGCTATGACGGCCCCCATCAACATCGGATTTCTCCTAGGGCTTAGGATCGACTGACTCGTGTGCAACGGCTGTTCACACGAAACCCTTCTCCGCGTCAGCCCTCCAGGGCCTCGCTGGAGTATTTGCTACTACCACCAAGATCTGCACCGACGGCGGCTCCAGGCAGGCTCACGCCCAGACCCTTCTGCGCCCACCGCCGCGACCCTCCTACTCGTCAGGGCTTCGCGGCCGGCCGCAAGGACCGGCCATGACTGCCAGACTGACGGCCGAGTATAGGCACGACGCTTCAGCGCCATCCATTTTCAGGGCTAGTTGCTTCGGCAGGTGAGTTGTTACACACTCCTTAGCGGATTCCGACTTCCATGGCCACCGTCCTGCTGTCTTAAGCAACCAACGCCTTTCATGGTTTCCCATGAGCGTCGATTCGGGCGCCTTAACTCGGCGTTTGGTTCATCCCACAGCGCCAGTTCTGCTTACCAAAAGTGGCCCACTTGGCACTCCGATCCGAGTCGTTTGCTCGCGGCTTCAGCATATCAAGCAAGCCGGAGATCTCACCCATTTAAAGTTTGGGAATAGGTTGAGGTCGTTTCGGCCCCAAGGCCTCTAATCATTCGCTTTACCGGATGAGACTCGTACGAGCACCAGCTATCCTGAGGGAAACTTCGGAGGGAACCAGCTACTAGATGGTTCGATTAGTCTTTCGCCCCTATACCCAGCTCCAACGATCGATTTGCACGTCAGAATCGCTACGGACCTCCATCAGGGTTTCCCCTGACTTCGTCCTGGCCAGGCATAGTTCACCATCTTTCGGGTCCCAACGTGTACGCTGTAGGTGCGGCTCACCTCGCAATGAGGACGAGACGCCCCGGGAGTGCGGAGGCCGCCGCCCCGTGAAGGGCGGGGAAGCCCCATCCTCCCTCGGCCCGCGCAAGGCGAGACCTTCACTTTCATTACGCCTTTAGGTTTCGTACAGCCCAATTACTTGCGCACATGTTAGACTCCTTGGTCCGTGTTTCAAGACGGGTCGTGAAATTGTCCAAAGCTGAAGCGCCGCTGACGGGAGCGATTATTCCGCCCGAGAGCATACCCGAGCCAACAGCGGCGCGGGTCCGGGGCCGGGCCAGGTAGGTCCGTCATCCGGGAAGAACCGTGCGCGCTTGCCGGGAGCCCGAGCGCCCAAAGAGGCGAATCGACTCCTCCAGATATACCGCCGGGCAGCCAGCCAGGACACCGGGGCTCTGCCCAACAGACGCGAACCGAGGCCCGCGGAAGGACAGGCTGCGCTCCCGGGCCGTAGGCCGGCACCCAGCGGGTCGCGACGTCCTACTAGGGGAGAAGTGCGGCCCACCGCACACCGGAACGGCCCCACCCCGCGGCGAGTGGAAAGGCAACCGGACACGACCCCGCCGCAGATTGCTCCGCGCGGGCGGCCGGCCCCATCTGCCGAGGGCGGAGGCCAGTGGCCGGATGGGCGTGAATCTATCCCGTTCGACCTTTCGGACTTCTCACGTTTACCACAGAACGGTTTCACGTACTTTTGAACTCTCTCTTCAAAGCTATTTTCAACTTTCCCTCACGGTACTTGTTCGCTATCGGTCTCGTGGTCATATTTAGTCTCAGATGGAGTTTACCACCCACTTGGAGCTGCACTCTCAAGCAACCCGACTCGAAGGAGAGGTCCCGCCGACGCTCGCACCGGCCGCTACGGGCCTGGCACCCCCTACAGGCCGTGGCCTCATTCAAGTTGGACTTGGGCTCGGCGCGAGGCGTCGGGGTAGTGGACCCTCCTAAACACCACATGCCACGACAGGCGGCAGCCTGCGGGGTTCGGTGCTGGACTCTTCCCTGTTCGCTCGCCGCTACTGGGGGAATCCTTGTTAGTTTCTTTTCCTGCGCTTAGTAATATGCTTAAATTCAGCGGGTAGTCTCGCCTGCTCTGAGGTCGTTGTACGAGGTGTCGCACGCCACACCGCCAGCCGGCTGTGCACGCTACCGAGTAAGTACCGGTATGCGAACCGCCAGGCGACGGGCGCGCATCGCACGTTTAAGGAGACGCGGCCGGCCCCACAGGCGGCCACGACACTCCCAGGTCTGCGAAGCGGGGCAAACGCCGCGCGCTTCAGTATACGTAGCCGACCCTCAGCCAGACGTGGCCCGGGAACGGAATCCATGGACCGCAATGTGCGTTCGAAACGTCGATGTTCATGTGTCCTGCAGTTCACATGTCGACGCGCAATTTGCTGCGTTCTTCATCGACCCACGAGCCGAGTGATCCACCGTCCTGGGTGATCTTTTCATAGTTTCCACTATCTCTTTCAAGACAGTTGCATAGGCGGGACTGAGGCGTGTGGCGGCCCCTGTTCCAGCGTTCAGTGTCCAACGGCCTCACGGCCGATGGGCGTCGTACGGCTCCACACCGGAGCGGCAGGCACTCGGGCGAAAGTCATTCAAAACCGGCGCCAGGCGCCAGGTGCCGCAGGCAAGCCGCTCCAGCGCTTCAGCGCTCGTACCACACAACATTGCCGTTAGTTTTGAGACGAACGCGTGGTTCCGCACGCGGCGCACGGCTACTGCGAGCCGTACAGGTAGCGTGTTGCGCGACACGACACGCACATCGAAAGATATGCAGTCTAGTCGGTAATGATCCTGCCGCAGGTTCACCTACGGAAACCTTGTTACGACTTTTACTTCCTCTAAATGATCAAGTTTGGTCATCTTTCCGGTAGCATCGGCAACGACAGAGTCAATGCCGCGTACCAGTCCGAAGACCTCACTAAATCATTCAATCGGTAGTAGCGACGGGCGGTGTGTACAAAGGGCAGGGACGTAATCAACGCGAGCTTATGACTCGCGCTTACTGGGAATTCCTCGTTCATGGGGAACAATTGCAAGCCCCAATCCCTAGCACGAAGGAGGTTCAGCGGGTTACCCCGACCTTTCGGCCTAGGAAGACACGCTGATTCCTTCAGTGTAGCGCGCGTGCGGCCCAGAACATCTAAGGGCATCACAGACCTGTTATTGCTCAATCTCGTGCGGCTAGAAGCCGCCTGTCCCTCTAAGAAGAAAAGTAATCGCTGACAGCACGAAGGATGTCACGCGACTAGTTAGCAGGCGAGAGTCTCGTTCGTTATCGGAATTAACCAGACAAATCGCTCCACCAACTAAGAACGGCCATGCACCACCACCCACCGAATCAAGAAAGAGCTATCAATCTGTCAATCCTTCCGGTGTCCGGGCCTGGTGAGGTTTCCCGTGTTGAGTCAAATTAAGCCGCAGGCTCCACTCCTGGTGGTGCCCTTCCGTCAATTCCTTTAAGTTTCAGCTTTGCAACCATACTTCCCCCGGAACCCAAAAGCTTTGGTTTCCCGGAGGCTGCCCGCCGAGTCATCGGAGGAACTGCGGCGGATCGCTGGCTGGCATCGTTTATGGTTAGAACTAGGGCGGTATCTGATCGCCTTCGAACCTCTAACTTTCGTTCTTGATTAATGAAAACAAACTTGGCAAATGCTTTCGCTTCTGTTCGTCTTGCGACGATCCAAGAATTTCACCTCTAACGTCGCAATACGAATGCCCCCGCCTGTCCCTATTAATCATTACCTCGGGTTCCGAAAACCAACAAAATAGAACCGAGGTCCTATTCCATTATTCCATGCACACAGTATTCAGGCGGGCTTGCCTGCTTTAAGCACTCTAATTTGTTCAAAGTAAACGTGCCGGCCCTCCGAGAAACTCAATAAAGAGCACCGAGGTAGGATTTCAACGAGGTCCGCCTCAGGACGCACGAGCACGCACGAGGCGGTCGCACGCCTTCGGCTCGCCCCACCGGCAGGACGTCCCACGATACATGCCAGTTAAACACCGACGGGCGGTGAACCAACAGCGTGGGACACAAATCCAACTACGAGCTTTTTAACCGCAACAACTTTAATATACGCTATTGGAGCTGGAATTACCGCGGCTGCTGGCACCAGACTTGCCCTCCAATAGATACTCGTTAAAGGATTTAAAGTGTACTCATTCCGATTACGGGGCCTCGGATGAGTCCCGTATCGTTATTTTTCGTCACTACCTCCCCGTGCTGGGAGTGGGTAATTTGCGCGCCTACTGCCTTCCTTGGATGTGGTAGCCGTTTCTCAGGCTCCCTCTCCGGAATCGAACCCTGATTCCCCGTTACCCGTTACAACCATGGTAGGCGCAGAACCTACCATCGACAGTTGATAAGGCAGACATTTGAAAGATGCGTCGCCGGTACGAGGACCGTGCGATCAGCCCAAAGTTATTCAGAGTCACCAAGGCAAACGGACCGGACGAGCCGACCGATTGGTTTTGATCTAATAAAAGCGTCCCTTCCATCTCTGGTCGGGACTCCGTTTGCATGTATTAGCTCTAGAATTACAACAGTTATCCAAGTAACGTGGGTACGATCTAAGGAACCATAACTGATTTAATGAGCCATTCGCGGTTTCACCTTAATGCGGCTTGTACTGAGTCATGCATGGCTTAATCTTTGAGACAAGCATATGACTACTGGCAGGATCAACCAGGGAGCTGCGTCAACTAGAGCTGAGCAGCCGGCCGCCCGGGAGTGTGTCCCGGGGGCCTGCGCGAACACGCAAGCATCCGCTCAATTATTCTGCAAACAGGAGGAGGCTGAGCTCCCCTGCACAACACACCTCGAAACCCTCTCAGGTCCCGGCGGCGCGCAGCGCCGTCCTAAGTACTTGGTCGGGTTCGAGAGAGGCGCAACCGCCCGGAGTTTGGCGAGTAGACGCTTTAGGTGCGACCACCTGTGCTCCCAACTGAGCTTGCCGCTGCCGACAGAGGCCCGGGAGCGTGCTGTCGTGGCATTGCCGGCGGGAGACAACACGCGCCACCTACGGTGACCGGCAGCTCCAACGCCAGCGCCACAGAAGGACAAAAGCCCCACTTGGGTGCCGAAGCGAACTCTCCCAGCACAGCGCACGCGCCAACACGTCCGCACAGCTGCGATACAAACCACCTGCGAGAACCGCTGGGGCGACCGAGCAGCAGACGGCGTCGCGGCGCCGAGCGCCGGGCGGCGGCGCATCCTCAGCGCACACAGTCCTCAATCGGAGCAGCACACTGCAGATGGCCACTGCGCTTCGCACCGGGCCCGCGAGGACCTACTTTGGCCGCAAGGCGCCGCGAGCAGCTGCGCCGCCTGCCGCGTCCGTCGGCCGGCGCGCCTGCCACTGGCCGCCCCCACCAGCCGGCTGTAGCGCGTCCGCCCACGCAGCGCGCTGCCAGCACGCCAGGCGGCCCCCCCTCACTGGCGGGGGACGGTCCCACCAAGCCACCGCCGCGTATCGCTTCACACCCAGATGCCATTCACGTTCGTGGGCATGGTGGGTATCGCTGAAACAACCTGTTAATAGCTCAACCGATCGTCGCCATCACTGATTCACCTCTAGCGAGAACAACCGCACCACAACGGGTTACCGGTTGTTCATTTGCGTAACGTCACCAGCAAACGTAGACGTCCATCGCCATTTGCAACTTCAACGAGTATTGCATGCCTGTGTCAGGTGTCACAACACATTTCGTCTGCCCACATACACGCAACAAACTATATTGCGACGGTTGCGGTTAGGCAACACTACACTAATTTAACGAGTCGCATAACAATTACAGAGCAGGTTAAGGGACAACGTGCGTCAGGTTAAGGAACAATATGGGTTAGGTTAAGGCACAACGTAGGTTAGGTTAAGGCACAACGTAGGTTAGGTTAAGGCACAACGTAGGTTAGGTTAAGGCACAACGTAGGTTAGGTTAAGGCACAACGTAGGTTAGGTTAAGGCACAACGTAGGTTAGGTTAAGGCACAACGTAGGTTAGGTTAAGGCACAACGTAGGTTAGGTTAAGGCACAACGTAGGTTAGGTTAAGGCACAACGTAGGTTAGGTTAAGGCACAACGTAGGTTAGGTTAAGGCACGACATAGGTTAGGTTAATGCACGACATAGGTTAGGTTAAGGCACGACATAGGTTAGGTTAAGATACGATATAGGTTAGGTTAAGGTACGACATAGGTTAGGTTAAGGTACGACATAGGTTAGGTTAAGGTACGATATAGGTTAGGTTAAGGTACGATATAGGTTAGGTTAAGGTACGATATAGGTTAGGTTAAGGTACGATATAGGTTAGGTTAAGGTACGATATAGGTTAGGTTATGGTATGATATAGGGTAGGTGAAGGTACGATATAGGTTAGGTTAAGGTACGATATAGGTTAGGTTAAGTTACGATATAGGTTAGGTTAAGGTACGATATAGGTTAGGTTAAGGTTCGATATAGGTTAGGTTAAGGTACGATATACGTTAGGTTAAGGTACGATATAGATTAGGTTAAGGTACGATATAGATTAGGTTAAGGTACGATATAGATTAGGTTAAGGTATGATATGGGTTAGGTTAAGGTACGATATAGGTTAAGGTACAATATAGCTTAGGTTAAGGTACAATATAGCTTAGGATCAGATACACATTGTTGTAACGAAAGGTATATTGGGGGGGGGCGGCGGCAGGTTCGTTGATAGTGATTATCGTAAGTGGATGCCTGCGGCATCATCCGATTTGTCACGTCAGGATGCACTTTTGGCGCATGACAGGTGGCGCTCCGATTCCATGGTTGTGGCAGAGCTGTGTCTTTCATTCCTGCCATTGGTTGTGTGCTGTGACAGGAGGCAGTATTGTGATGTTGGGTGCACCCCTGTGTAGGACATGTGTGGGTGTTCGTGGCTTAGCTGAGCAATGGCGGATGTCGGAAGGGTGGGATATTCTGTTTTCTGGGTGGACCTCCCGGTCTGGTTATGATAGTGTGGATTGTGTAATGTGGCGGAGAGGATGCACTGGATGTTCTTCCATGCTGGTGGTTAGATATTGTGTGTGTGCCTGTTACAGGCAGAGAGTAGTGTGTGATAAGAGTGTCTGGCTGACGTGTGGTTCTCATTGTGTACAGAGTCTTTCAGCATGTATAGGGATGGTTGTATATATTATCTGTATTCTGATGGCTCTGCATCTATTACTAATCAGTGCCGTGTATACGGTTACTCTGGTTCCAGTCGAAACTGTTCTATCTCTGAACATTAGTGACACTGCGGCTCCACTATGTTGCTACCCCTGTCGGCCATTTCCCCCAGTGTATGGCTAATGATTATCAGCAATCAGTCTATTAGTCAATACCGGTAGTGTGACGACGTCAAATGTCCGGGATGGGGGAAGCTACACCCTTCCCGTGGGTCAGGGCCTAGAAAGACTCTTCCCACGCAGGAGGCTCGGACTGTCGTTACTCTTCCGAGAAATATATTTGCCCAGCGTTTTTTGCGACTGCGAGTGCGACGCCCACGGGTACCGACATGGATGGGGCGCTTCCTAGCTGATCGCTCAGCATCGGAGAAATATATTTGCCCAACGTTTTTTGCGACTGCGAGTGCAACGCCCACGGGTATCGACATGGATGGGGCGCTTCCTAGCTGATCGCTCAGCATTGGGGAAATATATTTGCCCAACGTTTTTTGCGACTGCGAGTGCAACGCCCACGGGTATCGACATGGATGGGGCGCTTCCTAGCTGATCGCTCAGCATCGGAGAAATATATTTGCCCAAAGTTTTTTGCGACTGCGAGTGCAACGCCCACGGGTATCGACGTGGATGGGGCGCTTCCTAGCTGATCGCTCAGCATGAGAATCCGTACAGTGAGCAATGCGATCGCGTCTGTAGCGTGTACGTGGTACAGCTCGCAGCTCATGTATAGGGACAGCGGGAATGTCGCATATTGGACATAACTCTTTTTTTTTTTTTTTTTCTTTATTGTATATCAATTCCCCATCGGGGCGGGCTGGCAGCAGCATATGCGCTGCTCTTCAGCCGAAAGACATAGAACAAAACAATAGAAGACATTTAAAAACAGCAAAGGAGAGAAGAAGGCGAACATAGATATAAAAAGGGAGAACATCATGGAAGGCAATATACAAAAAACGGGGTGACTGTAAAATGGAGATAAAAAACTGTTTAAAAGTAGCACACACAAAAAGCCACACACTGCGACGATTAAAAGAACACAAGGCACAGTATGACTGGAGCATAAAGGTGTTGACGGATGGCATAGCACACAGCGTAACACTGACGGCGAACCTGAAGGCAGTACACAATTAAAATCACACCTCTTGACGCACACGAGAAACAGCACGAAACACAACACTGACGTGGCACATTGATGATGAGCAATACAGAGGATCTGCCAGGTTCAAGGAGATGAGGGAGACCCGAAGAAGGGAGGGAGGGGAAGAGATGGGGGAGGGGAATGGGGGGCGCTCGGAAAAGGGCCAGGTAGGGAGGGATGTGGGAAGGAGAGAGGCAAGTATGGGGTGCAGGGTCTCAGGGGAGGAGGGGATGGAAGAAAATCCGCTCTGGGAGAAGGAAGAAAGAGGAGAAGGGGGCCCTGGGGAGGGGGGGGGAACAAGGCCGGGTTATAGTTGGAAGGAAGGGTATATGTCACGGCGAAGTTCGTCATCCGGGAGGGGAGGCGTTGGAAATTGCCTTGATGAAGGAGATGGAGGGTGTGGAGGTGGAGAGAGGGAGGGATACAGCGATAGAGGCGCGGCAACGGGCGGGGGGTGGAGAGGAAGGAGGAAACCAGAGGGTGGGGGGGATCAAGCCTGCGAACAATGTAAAGGATGTGGAGATGTTGGAGGAACAAGAGGAGGTGGGGGAAGGGGATCAGTTCATACAGGAGCCGTGTGGGGGAAGGAAGGCGGATACGGAAGGCAAGGCGGAGCGCATGGCGTTCAAGGATTTGGAGAGCCTTGTAAAAGCGGGTGGGGGCGGAGATCCAGGCGACGCTGGCATAACAGAGGATAGGACGGATGAGGGATTTGTAGGTGTGGAGGATGGTAGAAGGATGCAATCCCCATGTCCGGCCGGACAGGAGTTTCAGCAGGCGGAGGCGGGAATGGGCTTTCTGCTGGATGGTCAGGAGATGAGGGGTCCAGGTGAGGTGTCGGTCAAGGGTGAGGCCAAGGTATTTCAGGGTGGGGGTGAGTTGGATAGGACGACCATAAAGGGTGAGGTAGAAATCTTGGAGGCGAAAGGAGCGAGTGGTACGGCCTATGATGATTGCCTGGGTTTTGGAGGGGTTGAGACGGAGGAGCCACTGATTACACCAAGTGGTGAACTGGTTAAGGTGGGTTTGGAGGGTACGTTGAGACCGTTGAAGGGTAGGATAGAGAGCCAGGAAGGCGGTGTCATCAGCATATTGGAGAAGGTGAACTGGTGGGGGTGGCTTGGGCATATCAGCTGTATACAAGAGATAAAGGAGAGGGGAGAGGACAGAACCCTGGGGGACGCCAGCCGTGGGATAAAAGATACGGGAGTTGGTGTTGTGGAGGGTGACATAGGAAGGACGGTGTGAGAGGAAGGAAGCGACCAGACGGACAAAATTGATAGGCAGGGCGTAGGTTTGGAGTTTAAAGAGGAGACCGGGATGCCATACACGGTCATAGGCATTTTGGAGGTCAAGGGAAACAAAAATGGCGGAGCGACGTGAGTTGAGCTGGAGGGACAGAAGGTGAACAAGGTTGAGGAGTTGGTCGTCAGCAGAGAAGGAGGGTCGGAAGCCACACTGGGTAAGGGGGAGGAGGTGGTGTTGAGCAAGGTGCCGATGGATACGGTGGGAGAGGATGGATTCAAGGACCTTACTGAAGACGGAGGTGAGGCAGATGGGACGATAGGAAGAGGCGGCAGAAGGGGGTTTGTTGGGTTTGAGGAAGAGGAGGACGCGGGAGGTCTTCCACAGGTCAGGGTAGAAGCCAGTAGAGAGGATGACATTATAGAGATGGGCGAGGACAGTTAGGAAGGAATAGGGGCTTTCTCGAAGGTGACGGTAGGTGACACAGTCGTGACCAGGGGCCGTGTTGCGTTTGGACTGGAGGAGAAGTTTAATGTCTTGTGCTGTGATGGGAGTGTTGACGTCGGAGGGGGGCAACTGCCCCAAGTACTGGAGACTAGGAGCAAGTGGAGCGACTGAGGTATCAGCACGTGCCATGACGGTGGGGAAAAGAGAATAATCAAAGTGTGGATCATCGGGGATGGAGAAGACCTCGGAAAGGTGGGAAGTGAAGTGGTTGGCCTTACTGAGGTTGTCTGGAAGGGGGCGATCGTTATGGAGAAGGGGGTAGTGGGGAGCGGAAAGGGAACCAGTAAGACGATGGAAGGCAGACCAGTACTTGGAGGAGTTGATAGGGAGGGTGGCATTGAGTCGTGTGCAGGTCTGGCGCCAGTCCCGGCGTTTCGTTGCTGTAATAAGGTTCCGTACGTGTCGCTGTATTTGCCGGTGGCGTTGGAGTGTATCCCTGTCACGAGTGCGGAGGAAGGAGCGATAGAGGCGGCGGGATTCACGGAGGAGGAGGACAGCCCGCGGAGGGAGAGTGGGACGGTGTGGGTGGATGGTTTTAGTAGGAACATGGGCCTCCACAGCGTCAGTAATTACCGTCTGAAGGAAGGACGAGGCGCGGATGATGTCGTCAGGATGGCGATAGGTAAGAGGGTGGCTTTCGACCTGGGTGGAGATGGAGTCCCGGTAGGCATCCCAGTTGGCACGGCGATAGTCATGGACGACCTTGGGAGGGGGTGTAGGTTGCGGAGCCGGAGGGGGGCGGTTGGCAGACGTTATGGTGAGAAGGACAGGGAGGTGATCGCTACCTGTGGGGTCAAGGACGGCAACAGTGATACGCCCAAGGAGGTTGGCGGAGGCAATGACAACATCGGGGGTGGTGTTACTTTCGGGTCGGGTGTGCTGGGGAATGGGAACAAGGTCACCCTGGATTGTGGAGAGGAACTGATGCCACCGCCGAAGGGCAGCAGGAGTGCGGCTATGGACGTTGAGGTCGGCGGCAATCACATAGGTGGAGAAGGTGCGGTCAATGTGTGAGATGAAGTCATAAGGAAGAGGAGCAGTGGAGCGGACATAGATGGTGGCACAGGTAATGGTGATGGAGGGGAAGAAGACGCTAAGGATAAGGTGTTCAGTGGGGTCATTGAGGAGAGGTTGTGGCCGGACGGGGATATGCTTAAGGTGGCCAATCGCGACTCCACCCTGCGCACGAGGACCAGGAGCATCAGTGCGGTGGAGGATATAGGGGGAGGTGCGGATAGAATGGTGGGGCTGGAGAAAGGTTTCGTTCAAGAGGAAGGTGTCGACCTGGTGGTGGGAGAGGGTGTGCATGAGGAGGTATTTGTTGGAGCGGAAGGAGCGAATGTTCTGGAAGAGGATGCGAGACTCGTGCCGCGCCATGACGGGAAGGAGGGGGGGGAAGAGAGGGAAGGGAAGAGACTTAAACTAGGGTGTCGAGGCGGGTGAAGGTGAAGTGGGCTTGGTTGTGGGAGTAAGTGGCGAAAGTGTTCAGGTGGAAAACAGAGCGATCAGCAAGGGATATTTGTTGGAAGGTGTGCGGGCGCTGAAAAGGGTGAATGTTTTGGAGTACAACGGTAATGAACCGGATGATGTCCTCGGCCGTGGGGGGTGGACGGAGGGAATTGTTAGGATGGACAGGAGGATCGACGGGACGAACTGGGACTGTAAGTTCAGGGGTGGCTGGAGGGGGTTTAGCTTTACACTTGTGGGAGTATGTGGGATGGGGGCCATTGCAGGTATTACAGGAAGGAGGAGCAGCGAGGTTGGGGCAGTTCTTGAGAAAGTGGGAGGCCTTGCAATGGGGACAGGTGGGGGGGTTTTTGCAGTTTGGAGTCAGGTGGTCATTGTACATCAGGCACCGTTGGCAACGGTAGGATTGGGGAGGGGATTTGGAGGATTCAACAGGGTGGCGACGGTGGTATATCAGGGCACCCTGGGTGAGGAGATGGTCTATGGACGGGGCAGACTCGGAGAATACCCGCATGAGGTAGGTGGGACCAGAGGCATTGTGGATACGGCGGGCAGAGTGGATTTCCAAGTCCGGGTGGGAGTTCAGTTCTACCAACACTTCATCCTCTGTGATCACCGGGCTGAGCTTGGTGATCACAGCGGTGTAGGTGGGGGGGCGACGGGGAGGCTGGGGCTGACGAGGAGTGGAAGCGGAAAGGAAGGGTGTCAGAGAGGCGTGGGGGCCAAACATAACTCGTGGGAGTTTTCGCAGGAGGTCTGTGTGAAATCATGGGGACGGGGACTTGATAAGGACTGAGTCCCTGCGGGGAATGAGTTGGGAGATGGGAGCACCAGGTAAGTACTTTCGTATTTCCTTGGTGAGGGTACGAGCGTCGAGGAACTTAGGATCGGGAGTGGACAGGACAAAGGTGTGGAGGGTGGGGGCCAAGGTAGGGGTGGCAGGAGGAGGGGTGGTGTCGATGGTGACGGCAGGGGGAGGGGGAGGTGGCGTTGATATCTTGTGGGAAGTGGCGGGAGCAGAGTCGGTGAGGACGCGCTTTTGGGGTTTTTTGGAGACTGGAGGCTGGGAGGAGGGGAGAGGGACGGGGAGGAGAGGGAGGTGGCGGGCGGCAGATCCCTGTGGCGTAGTGGAGGCACCGGGAGAAGCAGCTGGTTCAGTGGCGGCGATGGTGGCTCGGCGCAACGTGATGCGTGCGGGAGATGCAGAAGACGAAGCGACGGGGTCGGTGAGAGAGGGGAAGCCAACCACCTGAGGGGCGGCAGCAGAGGCGGCAACAGATGCGTACGTGAGGGCGGGGGTAGGAGTGGGAGCTGTTGAGGGTGTGGAGGCTGGGGGAAGGGAGTAGAGGTGTGGGTATACAGCAGGGGAGGAGATAGGGGGGTGTGTAAGTGGGGGAAGGGAGGGGGAGGTGGAAGGAGGGAGGCCAGAGGCGGCACTCCAGGAAGTGACTGTGGGAGAGGGGGAGGGGGAGGTGTAGATGACGGTGGAGGTGGGAGTACTCATTGCAGACGAACGGCGACGGACAGACGGACGTGCAGCAGGCGGCGTCGGCGTCGGCGATGGGCAGCGTCGGACGAACAGCAGGCGGCGTCGGCGTCGGCGGCGAACAGACTGACGAACAGCAGGCGGCGGCGGCGGCAACGGTTACGACGACGGCGATGGACAGCCAGCAGGCGGACGGACGTACGGACGGACGGACGGACGGAACGAACGAACGAACGAACGAACAGCGACAGCAGCGGGCAGACACACAGACAGACAGACAGACAGACAAACAAACAAACAAACACACACACACAATCTTCGAAGACGGAGATTCCACCCTAAGAGTAGCCCAGGCTTTGCAATCTGACGCTTTCGAAGGAGGGGATCCAATCCTCTAGATGGACATAACTCTTTTTTTTTTTTTTTTTTTTTTTTACTTTATTGTTATTTTGACACCTGAACAATCAGGTAGGCTGGCAGCAGCACAATACGCCGCTCTTCAGCCGAAGAGAGTACAATGAGATAAACAGAGAAGAGACATCACGTAAAAAATCGGCGGGAAAAAACAGTAGACACATGAACATAAAAACACAAGAAGCCGTTCACACTCGATGGCAATCCACACGACGAACGG
>NC_064641.1:416425540-416428040 GCF_023864345.2 Schistocerca serialis cubense | reverse complement strand
AGGAGGGGGGAGAGGGGATCGCCCTGGCGAACGCCCCGTGCTGGCTGCACAGACACGCCCACGCCGGCGCCGTCCGCTATCACTGTCGTGCTGCCCTCGTAGCACCGCTCGACATACTCGACAAAGCAATCCGGCAGGCCATGCGCCTTCAGCACGGGGCGAAGGGCAGCATGATCTACCGAATCGAATGCCTTAGATACGTCGATTGATGCCACAAAGACAGAGCGGCAGGAGCGAACTGCGTCGGTGAGAGCAGTGTCCAGGATGAAAGTGTTTTCCAACATCCCATCCCGAGGGATGAATGCCCGCTGACGTTCGTCCACAGCACAAGCACGCATCAGGCGTGACGCGAGAACCTTGTGAAAGGTCCGCGCCAACACCGAGCAGACCGTAATGGGGCAAAAGTCAGCGGGGGATGTTGGTGCAGCCGTTTTCGGGAGAAAGGACGTCCGCGCGCGAAGCAGGCGTTCCGGAAGGGCGCGGGCCAGAAGGAAGAGGTTCATCACTTTCACCAGGACTTCGTGCGGCAGGCGCCGCAACTCCGCTGGGGTAAGGCCGTCCGGCCCGGCCGCTGATCCCCTGGGCGGCAACGCGGCGGCGACCTCCTCATGTGTGACCGGCCCCCATAGGCACTCAAGAGCGACAGGCTCCGAGTGCGGGAGGAGGCGGTCTCGAATGAAGCCCGCGGTGGAGACGGGCTTCTTGGTGAAGAGGTCCGCCCAGAAGTCCAGCAGACCAGGGATGGCAGGTGGCGGCTGGAGCAGGGTGCCATCCAAGAGGCCGCGCACGCAACGTGCACGCGACCGTCGGAAGGCATCCTGCGTTCTCGCGTATTCCCAGCGGCGCCGCTTGCGCTTCTGCGTCGGCGGCGCGGCAGGCGGCCGCTTCGATGGTTGGCGCGGCCGCTGTGTCCTGGTGATCGATCTCTCCCCTCTGGACCCGACCGACGCAAGGGCATCCGGGAGCATGCCCAGGATGACATCGGGCGGCGTGCCCCGCCCCAGACCTATGACTCGATCCAGGGCAGAGAAACGCTGGGCGGAAGCAGGTAGCCCCGCCAGATGCTCCCAGATGGCGGCGTCAGTCGGCCCCTCCGGCAGCAGCCCGGTGGTGTCGGCCGCGAAGTCCTCGGCTGCGTCGACGGGCGGCGCAGCGGCCTCGCCCGCGTCAGGCAGCGGGCTCGCTGCTCCCCGGCGGGACGCCGGCTCTTCCCCCCGACCGATCTCAAGCGCCTCCATGAATTGGCGGACAAGCTGCTTGTGGGCAGCTTTCCGCCTTTGGCACTTGATTGCCTCGAGCGTTCGGTCGGGGAACATCCTGACGAGTTCTTGATTTACAAAGAAGAACCGGGCGTCCCTCTCGAGGAACAGTTCGGCCTCTGCCTTGGCGAGCGACAGGACTTCTTCCTCCGTCCACCTCGCGCGATGCCTCTCCGTGACGATCTCCGCGTTGGCGGCCGCAAGGTGTTGGCGGCGGCGATGGACCCCGAGACCGTTCTTGGTGGTGAAGCTGCGGTGGCACTCACTACAGGCGTATACAGCTACAAAAGTTACAAAATTTTCGGCACGGCCGGTTGGCCGGCTAGGTGCTGGGGAAGCTGGGGTGGCACCTTCAGCGGAAGGGCCACCACTTTTATTCACTTTTATGCTGCCCCCAACTAAAAAAGGGATAATGCGAGGGGGGGCTGGTAACCCCCCCAAGCCCCTGGTGCGGTCTTCCACTCTGCGAAAATCAGCGGGCCCACGAGAAGG
Organism: Schistocerca serialis cubense; assembly: GCF_023864345.2. Lineage (NCBI taxonomy): Eukaryota > Metazoa > Arthropoda > Insecta > Orthoptera > Acrididae > Schistocerca > Schistocerca serialis. The sequence continues at coordinate 416,426,289 of NC_064641.1, read as the reverse complement.
GGAGAAGACCGCAGGAGAGGAGAGGCTAAGAGGGCTAGGCCCATGTATTGCGCATCACTCTCCCTGTAACTATAACCCAAGGAAGGCACCTCGCAGCAGCAGCACGACTACATCAAGACCGCACTTCGAAAAGCCAAGTTCGGATGCAGCCACACCGCCGCCACTTGGCCACCTTAAGAGAGTCATAGTTACTCCCGCCATTTACCCGCGCTTGCTTGAATTTCTTCACGTTGACATTCAGAGCACTGAGCAGAAATCACATTGCGTCAACACCCGCTAGGGCCATCGCAATGCTTTGTTTTAATTAGACAGTCGGATTCCCCCAGTCCGTGCCAGTTCTGAGTCGATCGTTGAATGGCGGCCGAAGAGAATCCGCGCACCCGCGCGCCCCCGGAGGAGCACGCTAAGGCGGACGCGGCCTCGCAGCAAGGAAGATCCGTGGGAGGCCAAGGCACGGGACCGAGCTCGGATCCTGCACGCAGGTTGAAGCACCGGGGCGCGAACGCCGCGCAGGCGCGCGCATCCTGCACCGCCGGCCAGCACGAGGCCGACCAACGGCGAGAGCAGACCACGCCCGCGCTAAACGCCCGCACTTACCGGCACCCCTACGGCACTCACCTCGCCCAGGCCCGGCACGTTAGCGCTGACCCACTTCCCGACCAAGCCCGACACGCCCCGATCCTCAGAGCCAATCCTTATCCCGAAGTTACGGATCCAATTTGCCGACTTCCCTTACCTACATTATTCTA
>NC_064641.1:416415540-416420540 GCF_023864345.2 Schistocerca serialis cubense | reverse complement strand
AACAGGAGGAGGCTGAGCTCCCCTGCACAACACACCTCGAAACCCTCTCAGGTCCCGGCGGCGCGCAGCGCCGTCCTAAGTACTTGGTCGGGTTCGAGAGAGGCGCAATCGCCCGGAGTTAGGCGAGTAGACGCTTTAGGTGCGACCACCCGTGCTCCCAACTGAGCTTGCCGCTGCCGACAGAGGCCCGGGAGCGTGCTGTCGTGGCATTGACGGCGGGAGACAACACGCGCCACCTACGGTGACCGGCAGCTCCAACGCCAGCGCCACAGAAGGACAAAAGCCCCACTTGGGTGCCGAAGCGAACTCTCCCAGCACAGCGCACGCGCCAACACGTCTGCACAGCTGCGATACAAACCACCTGCGAGAACCGCTGGGGCGACCGAGCAGCAGACGGCGTCGCGGCGCCGAGCGCCGGGCGGCGGCGCATCCTCAGCGCACAAAGTCCTCAATCGGACCAGCACACTGCAGATGGCCACCGCGCTTCGCACTGGGCCCGCGAGGACCTACTTTGGCCGCAAGGCGCCGCGAGCAGGGTGCGCCGGCGCGCAGCTGCGCCGCCTGCCGCGTCCGTCGGCCGGCGCGCCTGCCACTGGCCGCCCCCACCAGCCGGCTGTAGCGCGTGCGCCCACGCAGCGCGCTGCCAGCACGCCGGGCGGCCCCCCCTCACCGGCCGGGGACGGTCCCACCCAGCCACCGCCGCGTATCGCCTCACACCCAGATCCCCTTTCACGTTCGTGGGCATGGTGGGTCCCCTTTCACGTTCGTGGGCATGGTGGGTATCCCTGAAACAACCGGTTAATAGCTCTACCGATCGTCGCCAACACTGATTCACCTCTAGCGAGAACAACCGCACCACAACGGGTTACCAGTTGTTCATTTGCGTAACGTCACCAGCAAACGTACACGTCCATCGCCATTTGCAACGAGTATTGCATGCCTGTGTCAGGTGTCACAACACACTACGTCTGCCCACATAGACGCAACAACATGTGCACGCCTAGAGAACACGTGGAAGGTAGCGCCCGTACGTATGCGGTGTCCATTGCGCGAACGACTGTCAGCCGGCCTCTGCAGCATGTCGCAGATGTGGAACACGGTGCAACATGCTATCACAGTGTGTGAGAAGAGACGACTACGTCCGAATACACGCTCCACTACATCAACAGACTGCTCATGCTGATCGCCATCCAGGGCGTCCGTTCCTCCCACACGTCTGTATGGCATACCACACTGCAATCCAGCTCTTATAGGGAGACGACACGTAGCTGCGTGCACAATATTTGGACTGTATGGTCCGCCGTTGCTAGGCGCAGTCGTCGTACGGTCACATGTGCCACGATGTATCATTCAGTACATACGGACCAATGTGCAGTACAGTTTGTGGGTTTTGCATACATCGGCGGACAGGTGACAGGCCGTACCACAACGTAGGCTGAGTACGTCTGCATGCGAGGGGCATTGAACATGCAAACTTCTCACCGACCAGCTTGCGAAGGCAGGGGGGAAGGGGGGGGGCATGTACGTCCTGCTGCTATCCACATTACAGTGTATAGCAGGAGCATGTGGAAAGTCAGCAACACCTGCAAGGTGTTTAACATGACGCGATACACAGGGGACCGGGCAGTGCGAGTAGCGAACTATATTGCGAGGGTTGCGGTTAGGCAACACTACACTAATTTAACGAGTTGCATAACAATTACAGACCAGGTTCAGCGACATCGTGCGTCAGGTTAAGGCGCAATATAGTTTAGGTTACGGCGCACTTTAGGTTAGGTTAAGGCACATTATAGGTTAGGTTAAGGCACATTATAGGTTAGGTTAAGGCACATTATAGGTTAGGTTAAGGGACAACATGGGTTAGGTTAAGGCACAACATGGGTTAGGTTAAGGCACAACATGGGTTAGGTTAAGGCACAACATGGGTTAGGTTAAGGCACAACATGGGTTAGGTTAAGGCACAACATGGGTTAGGTTAAGGCACAACATGGGTTACGTTAAGGCACAACATGGGTTACGTTAAGGCACAACATGGGTTAGGTTAAGGCACAACATGGGTTACGTTACGGCACAACATGGGTTACGTTAAGGCACAACATGGGTTACGTTAAGGCACAACATGGGTTACGTTAAGGCACAAATTAGGTTAGGTTAAGGCACAAATTAGGTTAGGTTAAGGCACAAATTAGGTTAGGTTGAAGCACAAATTAGGTTAGGTTAAGGCACAAATTAGGTTAGGTTAAGGCACAAATTAGGTTAGGTTAAGGCACAAATTAGGTTAGGTTAAGGCACAAATTAGGTTAGTTTAAGGCACAAATTAGGTTAGGTTAAGGCACAAATTAGGTTAGGTTAAGGCGCAACGTAGGTTAGGTTAAGGCGCAACGTAGGTTAGGTTAAGGCGCAACGTAGGTTAGGTTGAGGCGCATCGTAGGTTAGGTTAAGGTACAATGTAGGTTAGGTTAAGGTACAATGTAGGTTAGGTTAAGGTACAATGTAGGTTAGGTTAAGGTACAATATGTGTTAGGTTAAGGCACAATGTAGGTTAGGTTCAGGTACAACAAAGGTTAGATTAAGGTACAACATAGGTTAGGTTAAGGTACAACGTAGGTTAGGTTAAGGCACAACGTAGGTTAGGTTAAGGCACAACGTAGGTTAGGTTAAGGCACAACGTAGGTTAGGTTAAGGCACAACGTAGGTTAGGTTAAGGCACAACGTAGGTTAGGTTAAGGCACAACGTAGGTTAGGTTAAGGCACAACGTAGGTTAGGTTAAGGCACAACGTAGGTTAGGTTAAGGCACAACGTAGGTTAGGTTAAGGTACGATATAGGTTAGGTTAAGGTACGATATAGGTTAGGTTAAGGTACGATATAGGTTAGGTTAAGGTACGATATAGGTTAGGTTAAGGTACGATATAGGTTAGGTTAAGGTACGATATAGGTTAGGTTAAGGTACGATATAGGTTAGGTTAAGGTACGATATAGGTTAGGTTAAGGTACAATATAGCTTAGGTTCAGATACACATTGTTGTAGGGAAAGGTGTATTGGGGGGGGGGGGGGGGCGGCAGGTTCGTTGATAGTGATTATCGTAATTGGATGCCTGTGGCATCATCCGATTTGTCACGTCAGGATGCACTTTTGGCTCATGACAGGCGGCGCTCCGATTCCATGGTTGTGGCAGATCTGTGTCTTTCATTCCTGCCATTATTTGTGTGCTGTGACAGGAGGCAGTATTGTGATGTTGGGTGCACCCCTGTGTAGGACATGTGTGGGTGTTCGTGGCTTAGCTGAGCAATGTGCGCATGTCGGAAGGGTGGGATATTGTGTTTTCTGGGTGGACCTCCCGGTCTGGTTATGATTGTGTGGATTGTGTAATGTGGCGGAGAGGATGCACTGGATGTTCTTCCATGCTGGTGGTTAGATATTGTGTGTGTGCCTGTTACAGGCAGAGAGTAGTGTGTGATAAGAGAGTAGTGTGTGATAAGAGTGTCTGGCTGACGTGTGGTTCTCATTGTGTGCAGAGTCTTTCAGCATGTATAGGGACAGTTGTATATATTATCTGTATTCTGATGGCTCTGCATCTATTACTAATCAGTGCCGTGTATACGGTTACTCTGGTTCCAGTCGAAACTGTTCTATCTCTGTACATTAGTGACACTGCGGCTCCACTATGTTGCCGCCCCTGTCGGCCGTTTCCCCCAGTGTATGGCTATTGATTATCAGCAATCAGTCTATTAGTCAATACCGGTAGTGTGACGACGTCAAATGTCCGGGATGGGGGAAGCTACACCCTTCCCGTGGGTCAGGGCCTAGAAAGACTCTTCCCACGCAGGAGACTCGGACTGTCGTTACTCTTCCGAGAAATATATTTGCCCAGCGTTTTTTGCGACTGCGAGTGCAACGCCCACGGGTGCCGACATGGATGGGGCGCTTCCTAGCTGATCGCTCAGCATGAGAATCCGTACAGTGAGCAATGCGATCGCGTCTGTAGCTTGTACGTGGTACAGCTCGCAGCTCATGAATAGGGACAGCGGGAATGTCGCATATTGGAAATATCTCTTTTTTTTTTTTTTTTTTTTTTACTTTATTGTCATTTTAATGCCTATACAATAAGCAGGCTGGCAGCAGCACAATACGCTGCTCTTCAGCCAAATGAGACAGAAGCACAAAAAACAGGAGAAAAACAGAAAAGTCACAAAATGGTGGGCGATAAAATAGGAGACACAGAGAGACAAACACGGAGCCGTTCACACTTGACGATAAACCACACTGCAAACTGTTGAGACGACGCACAGACACTGAAGAAGACGATGGCACTGGTGAACAACGGAGCATGACGGGAAACACTGAACACGAAACATGACGGCACACACAAGACACTGATGGCGGCGATCTCCGGCGCGCGAAAGTCCACGTAGCGTGTGCGAGTCCGGGGACCTGCCAAGAGTGGAACACGGGGGAGGTGGGGGGAGAGGGGAGAAAAGGATGCCAACGGCGGGGGAGACGGGGGCAAGAGGGAGAGGGACAGGGGAGGGGAGGCCCGGGGGAGAAGGGGAGAGAAAAGGAGGAGGGAGGGAAAAAGGGAGAGAAGGGAGGGAGGGTGCCCGGAGGAGCAAGCACGGGAGGAGGGCGGGAGGATCAAAGTTGGTAGGAGGGGTAGATGGAGGGGAGGAGGGCATCATCAGGTAGGGGGAGCTGGCGGAAGCCACCTTGGGAGAGGGTAAGGAGGGTGGAGAGATGGAGACCGGGTGGGACATGAGAGTACAGGCGCGGCAGCGGGCGGGGGTGGGAGAGGATCGGGGAGACGAGCGGGTGGGGAGGATCGAGTTTACGGGAGGTGTAGAGGATTCGTATCCTTTCGAGGAAGAGGAGGAGGTGAGGGAAGGAGATAAGATCATACAGGATCCGCGTGGGGGAGGGGAGACGGATGCGATAGGCAAGGCGGAGAGCATGGCGTTCAAGGATTTGGAGGGATTTATAAAAGGAAGGGGGGGCGGAAATCC
>NC_064641.1:416405540-416410540 GCF_023864345.2 Schistocerca serialis cubense | reverse complement strand
ACCCGGGACCCGTGCGTCCTGAAGCAAGCCTGAAGTACGTGGTTGGCGGTCTCCACGGCCTGGCACCCCGCGCGGCATCTGGTGTCCGCCTCCCGCCCGCGACTGCGCCGTGCCTTCGTAGGGAAGGCGTTGATGCAGGCGTGGAGGGCGTCGATGTATTCACGCCCAGATAGCAGGCGACTGGTGTCGGCGACCCACTGATGTTGGCCACTGACGGCGGCAGAGGATGACAGCGCCGCACCGTCAATGGCGATGTGTAGGCGCGCCGCCCACATTTCCCCAACCTGCGTTGACGATTTGAGGAGGTGGCCCTCCCACATTAGGTGGCGCTCCAGCACCTCGATCTCACGCTGCACCTCATCCATGCCTGCACCGTCGCAGGCTGGCCCTATCTTCTTCAGCGCCAGGAGACGGGACCGACGAAGCGTTGGACCCATCCATCGGCAAGATGGAATGCCGAGGCCCCCCTGGGCAACAGGAGCGTGGAAGTATCCCAGGGCGGTGTCCGCCGGAAGGCGGAACCATCTCCTGACGGCGGCCCGGATGGTGACGTCGGCCGACTTCAAGGCACCCACCCGGGTGCGGCTGAGGGCCAGCCCGTGGTACAGGCCAGGGAGAAGCACGTTGGTGAGAGCGTGGAGGCGCTGTTGCGGCTTCAGCGGAGTTCGGGAGATGACGTCAAGCTGCTCCACCAGGTGGCGACGTGGATTGAAGACACAGCGACCCGCCGTGGAAAATTGCAGCCCCAGGTACCGGAAGGTTTCACCCACACGCAGGGCAGGCATGGTGGTATTGCCTGCTGTGAAGGTGACATTGCGGTCCACCTTCACCTTCTTCTCGCGCCCTGACGCGACTAAGGCGAGGGTGAAACACTTCCGGGCGTTGATCTGCAGCCCCAGGTGGGCGAGGGCTGCGGTAGCTGCGTCGATGAGGGACTGCAAGCCCCTCGGGGTCGCTGCAAACAGCAAGACATCATCTGCAAAGGCCGCAGCGTTGACTCTGCGACCGAGGATCCGAGCTCCGATGTGGGAGGGCAGTTGGCCTAAAACGTAGTCCACCGCAAAGTTGAACAGGAGGGGGGAGAGGGGATCGCCTGGCGAACGCCCCGTGCTGGCTGCACAGACACGCCCACGCCGGCGCCGTCCGCTATCACTGTCGTGCTGCCCTCGTAGCACCGCTCGACATACTCGACAAAGCAATCCGGCAGGCCATGCGCCTTCAGCACGGGGCGAAGGGCAGCATGATCTACCGAATCGAATGCCTTAGATACGTCGATCGATGCCACAAAGACAGAGCGGCAGGAGCGAACTGCGTCGGTGAGAGCAGTGTCCAGGATGAACGTGTTTTCCAACATCCCATCCCGAGGGATGAATGCCCGCTGACGTTCGTCCACAGCACAAGCACGCATCAGGCGTGACGCGAGAACCTTGTGAAAGGTCCGCGCCAACACCGAGCAGATCGTAATGGGGCGAAAGTCAGCGGGGGATGTTGGTGCAGCCGTTTTCGGGAGAAGGGACGTCCGCGCGCGAAGCAGGCGTTCCGGAAGGGCGCGGGCCAGAAGGAAGAGATTCATCACTTTCACCAGGACTTCGTGCGGCAGGCGCCGCAACTCCGCTGGGGTAAGGCCGTCCGGCCCGGCCGCTGATCCCCTGGGCGGCAACGCGGCGGCGACCTCCTCATGTGTGAACGGCCCCCATAGGCACTCAAGAGCGACAGGCTCCGAGTGCGGGAGGAGGCGGTCACGAATGAAGCCCGCGGTGGAGACGGGCTTCTTAGTGAAGAGGTCCGCCCAGAAGTCCAGCAGACCAGGGATGGCAGGTGGCGGCTGGAGCAGGGTGCCATCCAAGAGGCCGCGCACGCAACGTGCACGCGACCGTCGGAAGGCATCCTGCGTTCTCGCGTATTCCCAGCGGCGCCGCTTGCGCTTCTGCGTCGGCGGCGCGGCAGGCGGCCGCTTCGATGGTTGGCGCGGCCGCTGTGTCCTGGTGATCGATCTCTCACCTCTGTACCCGACCGACGCACGGGCATCCGGGAGCATGCCCAGGATGACATCGGGCGGCGTGCCCCGCCCCAGACCTATGACTCGATCCAGGGCAGAGAAACGCTGGGCGGAAGCAGGTAGCCCCGCCAGATGCTCCCAGATGGCGGCGTCAGTCGGCCCCTCCGGCGGCGGCCCGGTGGTGTCGGCCGCGAAGTCCTCGGCTGCGTCGACGGGCGGCGCAGCGACCTCGCCCGCGTCAGGCAGCGGGCTCGCTGCTCCCCGGCGGGACGCCGGCTCTTCCCCCCGACCGATCTCAAGCGCCTCCATGAATTGGCGGACAAGCTGCTTGTGGGCAGCATTCCGCCTTTGGCACTTGATTGCCTCGAGCGTTCGGTCGGGGAACATCCTGACGAGTTCTTGATTTACAAAGAAGAACCGGGCGTCCCTCTCGAGGAACAGTTCGGCCTCTGCCTTGGCGAGCGACAGGACTTCTTCCTCCGTCCACCTCGCGCGATGCCTCTCCGTGACGATCTCCGCGTTGGCGGCCGCAAGGTGTTGGCGGCGGCGATGGACCCCGAGACCGTTCTTGGTGGTGAAGCTGCGGTGGCACTCACTACAGGCGTATACAGCTGCAAAAGTTACAAAATTTTCGGCACGGCCGGTTGGCCGGCTAGGTGCTGGGGAAGCTGGGGTGGTACCTTCAGCGGAAGGGCCACCACTTGTATTGACTTTTATGCTGCCCCCAACTAAAAAAGGGATAATGCGAGGGGGGGCTGGCAACCCCCCCAAGCCCCTGGTGCGGTCTTCCACTCTGCGAAAATCAGCGGGCCCACGAGAAGGGGAGAAGACCGCAGAAGAGGAGAGGCTAAGAGGGCTAGGCCCATGTATTACGCATCACTCTCCCTGTAATTATAACCCAAGGAGTCATAGTTACTCCCGCCGTTTACCCGCGCTTGCTTGAATTTCTTCACGTTGACATTCAGAGCACTGGGCAGAAATCACATTGCGTCAACACCCGCTAGGGCCATCGCAATGCTTTGTTTTAATTAGACAGTCGGATTCCCCCAGTCCTTGCCAGTTCTGAGTTGATCGTTGAATGGCGGCCGAAGAGAATCCGCACACCCGCGCGCCCCCGGAGGAGCACGCTAAGGCGGACGCGGCCTCGCAGCAAGGAAGATCCGTGGGAGGCCAAGGCACGGGACCGAGCTCGGATCCTGCACGCAGGTTGAAGCACCGGGGCGCGAACGCCGCGCAGGCGCGCGCATCCTGCACCGCCGGCCAGCACGAGGCCGACCAACGGCGAGAGCAGACCACGCCCGCGCTAAACGCCCGCACTTACCGGCACCCCTACGGCACTCACCTCGCCCAGGCCCGGCACGTTAGTGCTGACCCACTTCCCGACCAAGCCCGACACGCCCCGATCCTCAGAGCCAATCCTTATCCCGAAGTTACGGATCCAATTTGCCGACTTCCCTTACCTACATTATTCTATCGACTAGAGGCTCTTCACCTTGGAGACCTGCTGCGGATATGGGTACGAACCGGCGCGACACATCCACGTGGCCCTCTCCCGGATTTTCAAGGTCCGAGGGGAAGATCGGGACACCGCCGCAACTGCGGTGCTCTTCGCGTTCCAAACCCTATCTCCCTGCTAGAGGATTCCAGGGAACTCGAACGCTCATGCAGAAAAGAAAACTCTTCCCCGATCTCCCGACGGCTTCTCCGGGTCCTTTTGGGTTACCCCGACGAGCATCTCTAAAAGAGTGGCCCGACTTGTATCGGTTCCGCTGCCGGGTTCCGGAATAGGAACCGGATTCCCTTTCGCCCAACGGGGTCCAGCACAAAGTGCATCATGCTATGACGGCCCCCATCAACATCGGATTTCTCCTAGGGCTTAGGATCGACTGACTCGTGTGCAACGGCTGTTCACACGAAACCCTTCTCCGCGTCAGCCCTCCAGGGCCTCGCTGGAGTATTTGCTACTACCACCAAGATCTGCACCGACGGCGGCTCCAGGCAGGCTCACGCCCAGACCCTTCTGCGCCCTCCGCCGCGACCCTCCTACTCGTCAGGGCTTCGCGGCCGGCCGCAAGGACCGTCCATGACTGCCAGACTGACGGCCGAGTATAGGCACGACGCTTCAGCGCCATCCATTTTCAGGGCTAGTTGCTTCGGCAGGTGAGTTGTTACACACTCCTTAGCGGATTCCGACTTCCATGGCCACCGTCCTGCTGTCTTAAGCATCAACGCCTTTCATGGTTTCCCATGAGCGTCGATTCGGGCGCCTTAACTCGGCGTTTGGTTCATCCCACAGCGCCAGTTCTGCTTACCAAAAGTGGCCCACTTGGCACTCCGATCCGAGTCGTTTGCTCGCGGCTTCAGCATATCAAGCAAGCCGGAGATCTCACCCATTTAAAGTTTGAGAATAGGTTGAGGTCGTTTCGGCCCCAAGGCCTCTAATCATTCGCTTTACCGGATGAGACTCGTACGAGCACCAGCTATCCTGAGGGAAACTTCGGAGGGAACCAGCTACTAGATGGTTCGATTAGTCTTTCGCCCCTATACCCAGCTCCGACGATCGATTTGCACGTCAGAATCGCTACGGACCTGCATCAGGGTTTCCCCTGACTTCGTCCTGGGCAGGCATAGTTCAAAATCTTTCGGGTCCCAACGTGTACGCTCTAGGTGCGCCTCACCTCGCAATGAGGACGAGACGCCCCGGGAGTGCGGAGGCCGCCGCCCCGTGAAGGGCGGGGAAGCCCCATCCTCCCTCGGCCCGCGCAAGGCGAGACCTTCACTTTCATTACGCCTTTAGGTTTCGTACAGCCCAATGACTCGCGCACATGTTAGACTCCTTGGTCCGTGTTTCAAGACGGGTCGTGAAATTGTCCAAAGCTGAAGCGCCGCTGACGGGAGCGATTATTCCGCCCGAGAGCATCCCGAGCCAACAGCGGCGCGGGTCCGGGGCCGGGCCAGGTAGGTCTGTCATCCGGAAAGAACCGCGCGCGCTTGCCGGGAG
>NC_064641.1:416398040-416403040 GCF_023864345.2 Schistocerca serialis cubense | reverse complement strand
CGGGCTTGCCTGCTTTAAGCACTCTAATTTGTTCAAAGTAAACGTGCCGGCCCACCGAGACACTCAATAAAGAGCACCCTGGTAGGATTTCAACGGGGTCCGCCTCGGGACGCACGAGCACGCACGAGGCGGTCGCACGCCTTCGGCTCGCCCCACCGGCAGGACGTCCCACGATACATGCCAGTTAAACACCGACGGGCGGTGAACCAACAGCGTGGGACACAAATCCAACTACGAGCTTTTTAACCGCAACAACTTTAATATACGCTATTGGAGCTGGAATTACCGCGGCTGCTGGCACCAGACTTGCCCTCCAATAGATACTCGATAAAGGATTTAAAGTGTACTCATTCCGATTACGGGGCATCGGATGAGTCCCGTATCGTTATTTTTCGTCACTACCTCCCCGTGCCGGGAGTGGGTAATTTGCGCGCCTGCTGCCTTCCTTGGATGTGGTAGCCGTTTCTCAGGCTCCCTCTCCGGAATCGAACCCTGATTCCCCGTTACCCGTTACAACCATGGTAGGCGCAGAACCTACCATCGACAGTTGATAAGGCAGACATTTGAAAGATGCGTCGCCGGTACGAGGACCGTGCGATCAGCCCAAAGTTATTCAGAGTCACCAAGGCAAACGGACCGGACGAGCCGACCGATTGGTTTTGATCTAATAAAAGCGTCCCTTCCATCTCTGGTCGGGACTCTGTTTGCATGTATTAGCTCTAAAATTACCACAGTTATCCAAGTAACGTGGGTACGATCTAAGGAACCATAACTGATTTAATGAGCCATTCGCGGTTTCACCTTAATGCGGATTGTACTGAGACATGCATGGCTTAATCTTTGAGACAAGCATATGACTACTGGCAGGATCAACCAGGGAGCTGCGTCAACTAGAGCTGAGCAGCCGGCTGCCCGGGAGTGTGTCCCGGGGGCCCGCGCGAACATGCAAGCGTCCGCTCAATTATTCTGCAAACAGGAGGAGGCTGATCTCCCCTGCACAACACACCTCGAAACCCTCTCAGGTCCCGGCGGCGCGCAGCGCCGTCCTAAGTACTTGGTCGGGTTCGAGAGAGGCGCAATCGCCCGGAGTTAGGCGAGTAGACGCTTTAGGTGCGACCACCCGTGCTCCCAACTGAGCTTGCCGCTGCCGACAGAGGCCCGGGAGCGTGCTGTCGTGGCATTGCCGGCGGGAGACAACATGCGCCACCTACGGTGACCGGCAGCTCCAACGCCAGCGCCACAGAAGGACAAAAGCCCCACTTGGGTGCCGAAGCGAACTCTCCCAGCACAGCGCACGCGCCAACACGTCCGCACAGCTGCGATACAAACCACCTGCGAGAACCGCTGGGGCGACCGAGCAGCAGACGGGGTCGCGGCGCCGAGCGCCGGGCGGCGGCGCATCCTCAGCGCACACAGTCCTCAATCGGACCAGCACACTGCAGATGGCCACCGCGCTTCGCACCGGGCCCGCGAGGACCTACTTTGGCCGCAAGGCGCCACGAGCAGGGGGCGCCGGCGCGCAGCTGCGCCGCCCGCCGCGTCCGTCGGCCGGCGCGCCTGCCACTGGCCGCCCCCACCAGCCGGCTGTAGCGCGTCCGCCCACGCAGCGCGCTGCCTGCACGCCAGGCGGCCCCCCCTCACCGGCGGGGGACGGTCCCACCAAGCCACCGCCGCGTATCGCTTCACACCCACATGCCATTCACGTTCGTGGGCATGGTGGGTATCGCTGAAACAACCGGTTAATAGCTCAACCGATCGTCGCCATCACTGATTCACCTCTAGCGAGAACACCAGCAAACGTAGACGTTCATCGCCATTTGCAACTTCGAGTATTGCATGCCTGTGTCAGGTGTCACAACACACTTCGTCTGCCCACACACACGCAACAAACTATATTGCGACGGTTGCGGTTAGGCAACACTACACTACTTTCACGAGTCGCATAACAATTACAGAGCAGGTTAAGGCGCAAAGTGCGTCAGGTTAAGGCGCAATGTAGGTTAGGTTAAGGCGCAATGTAGGTTAGGTTAAGGCGCAATGTAGGTTAGGTTAAGGCGCAATGTTGGTTAGGTTAAGGCACAACGTAGGTTAGGTTAAGGCACAAATTGGGTTAGGTTAAGGCACAAATTGGGTTAGGTTAAGGCACAAATTGGGTTAGGTTAAGGCACAAATTGGGTTAGGTTAAGGCACAAATTGGGTTAGGTTAAGGCACAAATTGGGTTAGGTTAAGGCACACATTGGGTTAGGTTAAGGCACACATTGGGTTAGGTTAAGGCACACATTGGGTTAGGTTAAGGCACAAATTGGGTTAGGTTAAGGTACAACGTGGGTTAGGTTAAGGCACAATGTGGGTTAGGTTAAGGCACAACATGGGTTAGGTTAAGGCACAACATGGGTTAGGTTAAGGCACAACGTAGGTTAGGTTAAGGCACAACGTAGGTTAGGTTAAGGCACAACGTAGGTTAGGTTAAGGCACAACGTAGGTTAAGTTAAGGCACAACGTACGTTAGGTTAAGGCGCAAATTGGGTTAGGTTAAGGCACAAATTGGGTTAGGTTAAGGCACAAATTGGGTTAGGTTAAGGCACAAATTGGGTTAGGTTAAGGCACAAATTGGGTTAGGTTAAGGCACACATTGGGTTAGGTTAAGGCACAAATTGGGTTAGGTTAAGGCACAAATTGGGTTAGGTTAAGGCACAAATTGGGTTAGGTTAAGGCACAAATTGGGTTAGGTTAAGGCACAAATTGGGTTAGGTTAAGGTACAACGTGGGTTAGGTTAAGGCACAACGTGGGTTAGGTTAAGGTACAACGTGGGTTAGGTTAAGGCACTACGTGGGTTAGGTTAAGGCACTATGTGGGTTAGGTTAAGGCACAACATGGGTTAGGTTAAGGCACAACATGGGTTAGGTTAAGGCACAACATGGGTTAGGTTAAGGCAGAACATGGGTTAGGTTAAGGCACAACATGGGTTAGGTTAAGGCACAACATGGGTTAGGATAAGGCACAACATGGGTTAGGTTAAAGCACAACATGGGTTAGGTTAAGGCACAACATGGGTTAGGTTAATGCACAACATGGGTTAGGTTAAGGCACAACATGGGTTAGGTTAAGGCACAACATGGGTTAGGTTAAGGCACAACATGGGTTAGGTTAAGGCACAACATGGGTTAGGTTAAGGCACAACATGGGTTAGGTTAAGGCACAACATGGGTTAGGTTAAGGCACAACATGGGTTAGGTTAAGGCACAACGTGGGTTAGGTTAAGGCACAACATGGGTTAGGTTAAGGCAAAACATGGGTTAGGTTAAGGCACAACATGGGTTAGGTTAAGCCACAACGTAGGTTAGGTTAAGGCACAACGTAGGTTAGGTTAAGGCACAACGTAGGTTAGGTTAAGGCACAACGTAGGTTAGGTTAAGGCACAACGTAGGTTAGGTTAAAGCGCAAATTGGGTTAGGTTAAGGCACAAATTGGGTTAGGTTAAGGCACAAATTGGGTTAGGTTAAGGCACAAATTGGGTTAGGTTAAGGCACAAATTGGGTTAGGTTAAGGCACACATTGGGTTAGGTTAAGGCACACATTGGGTTAGGTTAAGGCACACATTGGGTTAGGTTGAGGCACAAATTGGCTTAGGTTAAGGCACAAATTGGGTTAGGTTAAGGCACAAATTGGGTTAGGTTAAGGCACAAATTGGGTTAGGTTAAGGCACAAATTGGGTTAGGTGAAGGTACAACGTGGGTTCGGTTAAGGCACAACGTGGGTTAGGTTCAGGCACTACGTGGGTTAGGTTAAGGCACTACGTGGGTTAGGTTAAGGCACTACTTGGGTTAGGTTAAGGCACTATGTGGGTTAGGTTAAGGCACAACATGGGTTAGGTTAAGGCACAACATGGGTTAGGTTAAGGCACAACATGGGTTAGGTTAAGGCACAACATGGGTTAGGTTAAGGCACAACATGGGTTAGGTTAAGGCACAACATGGGTTAGGTTAAGGCACAACGTGGGTTAGGTTAAGGCACAACATGGGTTAGGTTAAGGCACAACATGGGTTAGGTTAAGGCACAACATGGGTTAGGTTAAGGCACAACGTAGGTTAGGTTAAGGCACAACGTAGGTTAGGTTAAGGCACAACGTAGGTTAGGTTAAGGCACATCGTAGGTTAGGTTAAGGCACAACGTAGGTTAGGTTAAGGCGCAAATTGGGTTAGGTTAAGGCACAAATTGGGTTAGGTTAAGGCACAAATTGGGTTAGGTTAAGGCACAAATTGGGTTAGGTTAAGGCACAAATTGGGTTAGGTTAAGGCACACATTGGGTTAGGTTAAGGCAAAAATTGGGTTAGGTTAAGGCACAAATTGGGTTAGGTTAAGGCACAAATTGGGTTAGGTTAAGGCACAAATTGGGTTAGGTTAAGGCACAAATTGGGTTAGGTTAAGGTACAACGTGGGTTAGGTTAAGGCACAACGTGGGTTAGGTTAAGGCACTACGTGGGTTAGATTAAGGCACTACGTGGGTTAGGTTAAGGCACTATGTGGGTTAGGTTAAGGCACAACATGGGTTAGGTTAAGGCACAACATGGGTTAGGTAAAGGCACAACATGGGTTAGGTTAAGGCACAACATGGGTTAGGTTAAGGCACAACATGGGTTAGGTTAAGGCACAACATGGGTTAGGTTAAGGCACAACATGGGTTAGGTTAAGGCGCAACAGGGGTTAGGTTAAGGCACAACATGGGTTAGGTTAAGGCACAACATGGGTTAGTTTAAGGCACAACGTAGGTTAGGTTAAGGCACAACGTAGGTTAGGTTAAGGCACAACGTAGGTTAGGTTAAGGTACAACGTAGGTTAGGTTAAGGTACAACATAGGTTAGGTTAAGGTACAACATAGGTTAGGTTCAGGTACAATATAGGTTAGGTTCAGGTACAATATAGGTTAGGTTCAGATACACGTTGTTGTAAGGAAAGGTGTATTTGGGGGGGGGGCGGCAGGTCCGTTGATAGTGATTA
>NC_064641.1:416368040-416393040 GCF_023864345.2 Schistocerca serialis cubense | reverse complement strand
GTGGCTTTCGGCCGTCCTTCTCTTCCGACGATCTTCTCCTTCACCTCACTCATCTCCTTTCCGAACAGCTCAATTCCCGTCGCTCCGCAATCTTCCTCTCTCTTGACCTCGAACGCGCATATGACCGCGTATGGCATTCCGGTCTCCTCTTCAAGCTCCAAACCTTCGCTCTTCCCATTAACTACGTTCGTCTGATCGGTTCCTTTCTCTCCCGCCGTCCTTCCCATGTCACCATCCATAATACCGATTCCTACACCTTTTTCCCCTCCGCCGGTGTGCCCCAAGGCTCCGTCCTCTCCCCCCTTCTGTACCTTTTGTACACGGCGGCTATGCAGCCGCCGTCACCCCCCGTCCACCTTCTCCAGTTTGCCGATGACACCGCCTTCCTTGCCCTTGCCCCCACCCTGCAACGCTCTCAACGCCTTCTCCAATCCCATCTTGACCGGTTCACCGCTTGGTGCAACCAGTGGTTGCTCAAGGTCAATCCTTCCAAAACCCAGGCGATCATTGTAGGCAAAACCACTCCCTCTTTCCGCCTCCTTGATTTCTATCTCACCGTTTATGGCCGTCCCATCGCTCTCACCCCCACCCTTAAGTACCTTGGCGTCACCCTCGACCGTCGCCTCTCCTGGACTCCCCATCTCCAGACGATCCAAGCCAAGGCACGTTCCCGCCTCCGTCTCCTCAAGCTCCTTTCCGGCCGAACGTGGGGTCTGGACCCCTCCACCATCCTCCACACCTATAAGTCCCTTATCCGCCCTATCCTCTGTTACGCCCATCCAGCCTGGATCTCCGCCCCCCCTTCCTTTTATAAATCCCTCCAAATCCTTGAACGCCATGCTCTCCGCCTTGCCTATCGCATCTGTCTCCCTTCCCCCACGCGGATCCTGTATGACCTTATCCCCTTCCCCCACCTCCTCCTCTTCCTCGAAAGGATATGAATCCTATACACCTCCCGTAAACTCGATCCACCTCACCCGCTCGTCTCCCAAGTCCTCTCCCACCCCCGCCCGCTGCCGCGCCTGTACTCCCATGTCCCACCCGGTCTCCATCTCTCCACCCTCCTTACCCTCTCCCAAGGTGGCTTCCGCCAGCTCCCCCTCCCTGATGATGTCCTCCTCCCCTGCATCTACCCCTCCTATCAACTTTGATCCTCCCCCCCCCCTCCTGTGTCCTTTCCTTCAGGCACCCTCCCTCCCACCCCTTTTTCCCTTCCCTTCTCTTTCCTTTCCCCCCTCCCTCCTACCCTCTCCTCCGGGCTTCGCTCCCCCTTCCTCCCTCCCCCCTATCTCCCCTGCCCGTGGCATCTCTGCTCTCCCCTCTCCCATTTCCCCTTCCTCCTCCTCCACCTCCTCTCTTGGCAGGTCCCCGGACTCGTACACGCTGAGTGGACATTCGCGCGCCGGAGATCATCGCCCTCAGTGTCTCGTGAGTGCCGTCGTGTTTCGTGTTCAGTGTTCCCGTCATGCTCCATCGTTCACCTGTGCCATCGCCATCTTCAGTGTTAGTGCGTCGTGACAACAGTTTGTAGTGAATTTTCGTCAAGTGTGAACGGCTCCGTGTTTGTCTTTATGTGTCTACTGTTTTACTACCCACCGTTATGTCACATTTGTGTATTCTTTCTGTTCTATCTTTCTCTCCTCTACGGCTGAAGAGCGGCGTACCATGCTGCTGACAGCCTGCCTGTTTGTACGGGTTTGAAAATAACAATAAAGAAAAAAAAAAAAAAAAGAGTTATGTCCTCCAGACAATCCAAGCCAAGGCACATTCCCGACTCCGTCTCCTCAAGCTCCTTTCCGGCCGCACGTGGGGTCTGGACCCCTCCACAATCCTCCACACCTATAAATCCCTCATCCGCCCTATCCTTTGTTACGCCCATCCAGCCTGGATCTCCGCCCCCCCTACCTTCTATAAATCCCTCCAAATCCTTGAACGCCATGCTCTCCGCCTTGCCTATCGCATCCGTCTCCTCTCCCCCACGCGGATCCTGTATGATCTCATCCCCTTCCCCCACCTCCTCCTTTTCCTTGAAAGGATATGTATCCTGTACACCTCACGTAAACTTGATCCTCCTCACCCGCTCGTTTCCCCGCTCCTCTCCCACCCCCGCCCGCTGCCGCGCCTGTATTCGCACGTCCCACCCGGTCTCCATCTCTCCACCCTCCATACCCTCTCCCAAGGTGGCTTCCGCCGGCTCCCTCTCCCTGATGATGTCCTCGTCCCCTCCATCTACCCCTCCTATCAACTTTGACCCTGCCCCACCCCCCACTTCCCGTGTCCTTTCCTTTCGGCACCCTCCCTCCCTTCTCTTCTCTTCCCTTCTTTTTCCATCTCCCTGTCCCCTCCCTTCCCCCTCTTCCCCCGGGCTTCCTCTCCCCCTTCCTCCCTCCCCCCTATCTCCCCTGCCCGTGGCATCTCTGCTCTCCCCTCTCGCTCTCCCACTCCCCTTCCTCCTCCTCGTCTCTTGGCAGGTCCCCGGACTCGCACACGTATAGTGAACATTCGCGCGCCGGAGATCGTCGCCTTTTGTGCTTCGTGTGTGTGACGTCATATAGTGTTTTTGGTGTCCGCCGTCCCACTCCTACGTTCACTTGTGCCGTCGGACTCACCAGGGTTTTGTGCGCCATGCCAACGTGTTTTCAGTGTTGTTATCGTCACATGTGAACGACTCCGTGTTTTTTTTATGTCTCTTTGACCTCTTTCTTTTGCCCGTCACTTTGTTCATTGTCATTCACCATGTTTTATACTCTTGTAAAACGCTATGGCTGAAGAGCGGCGTAGTGTGCCGCTGCCAGCCTACCTGAATTGTACAGGTTTTAAAATAACAATAAAGTAAAAAAAAAAAAAAAAAAAAAAAAGAGTTATGTCCAATATGCGACATTCCCGCTGTCCCTATACATGAGGTGCGAGCTGTACCACGTACAAGCTACAGACGCGATCGCATTGCTCACTGTACGGATTCCCATGCTGAGCGACCAGCTAGGAAGCGCCCCATCCATGTCGATACCCGTGGGCGTTGCACTCGCAGTCGCAAAAAACGATGGGCAAATATATATCTCCGATGCTGAGCGATCAGCTAGGAAGCGCCCCATCCATGTCGATACCCGTGGGCGTTGCACTCGCAGTCGCAAAAAACGTTGGGCAAATATATATCTCCGATGCTGAGCGATCAGCTAGGAAGCGCCCCATCCATGTCGGTACCCGTGGGCGTTGCACTCGCAGTCGCAAAAAACGTTGGGCAAATATATATCTCGGAAGAGTAACGACAGTCGGAGCCTCCTGGCGTTGCACTCGCAGTCGCAAAAAACGTTGGGCAAATATATATCTCGGAAGAGTAACGACAGTCGCAGCCTCCTGGCGTCGCACTCGCAGTCGCAAAAAACGCTGGGCAAGTATATTTCTCGGAAGAGTAACGACAGTCCGAGCCTCCTGCGTGGGAAGAGTCTTTCTAGGCCCTGACCCACGGGAAGGGTGTAGCTTCCCCCATCCCGGACATTTGACGTCGTCACACTACCGGTATTGACTAATAGACTGATTGCTGATAATCATGAGCCATACACTGGGGGAAACGGCCGACAGGGGCAGCAACATAGTGGAGCCGCAGTGTCACTAATGTACAGAGATAGAACAGTTTCGACTGGAACCAGAGTAACCGTATACACGGCACTGATTAGTAATAGATGCAGAGCCATCAGAATACAGATAATATATACAACCATCCCTATACATGCTGAAAGACTCTGCACACAATGAGAACCACACGTCAGCCAGACACTCTTATCACACACTACTCTCTGCCTGTAACAGGCGCACACACACAATATCTAACCACCAGCATGGAAGAACATCCAGTGCATCCTCTCCGCCATATTACACAATCCACACTATCAAAACCAGACCGGGAGGTCTCCCCGGAAAACAGAATATCCCACC
Organism: Schistocerca serialis cubense; assembly: GCF_023864345.2. Taxonomy (NCBI): domain Eukaryota; kingdom Metazoa; phylum Arthropoda; class Insecta; order Orthoptera; family Acrididae; genus Schistocerca; species Schistocerca serialis. Next base: position 416,389,107 of record NC_064641.1, on the reverse strand, counting down.
CTTCCGACATCCGCCATTGCTCAGCTAAGCCACGAACACCCACACATGTCCTACACAGGGGTGCACCCAACATCACAATACTGCCTCCTGTCACAGCACACAACCAATGGCAGGAATGAAAGACACAGGTCTGCCACACCCATGGAATCGGAGCGCCACCTGTCATGCGCCAAAAGTGCATCCTGACGTGACAAATCGGATGATGCCGCAGGCATCCACTTAAGATAATCACTATCAACGAACCTGCCGGCCCCCCCCCAATACACCTTTCCTTACAACAACGTGTATCTGAACCTAACCTATATTGTACCTGAACCTAACCTATATCGTACCTGAACTTAACCTATGTTGTACCTTCACCTAACCTATGTTGTAACTTAACCTAACCTATGTTGTACCTTAACCTAACCTACGTTGTGCCTTAACCTAACCTACGTTGTGCCTTAACCTAACCTACGTTGTGCCTTAACCTAACCCATGTTGTGCCTTAACCTAACCCATGTTGTGCCTTAACCTAACCCATGTTGTGCCTTAACCTAACCCATGTTGTGCCTTAACCTAACCCATGTTGTGCCTTAACCTAACCCATGTTGTGCCTTTACCTAACCCATGTTGTGCCTTAACCTAACCCATGTTGTGCCTTAACCTAACCCACATAGTGCCTTAACCTAACCCACGTAGTGCCTTAACCTAACCCACGTAGTGCCTTAACCTAACCCACGTTGTGCCTTAACCTAACCCACGTTGTACCTTAACCTAACCCAATTTGTGCCTTAACCTTACCCAATTTGCGCCTTAACCTAACCCAATTTGTGCCTTAACCTAACCCAATTTGTGCCTTAACCTAACCCAATTTGTTCCTTAACCTAACCCAATGTGTGCCTTAACCTAACCCACATAGTGCCTTAACCTAACCCAATTTGTGCCTTAACCTAACCCAATTTGTGCCTTAACCTAACCCAATTTGTGCCTTAACCTAACCCAATGTGTGCCTTAACCTAACCCAATGTGTGCCTTAACCTAACCCAATGTGTGCCTTAACCTAACCCAATTTGTGCCTTAACCTAACCCAATTTGTGCCATAACCTAACCCAATTTGTGCCTTAACCTAACCCAATTTGTGCCTTAACCTAACCCAATTTGTGCCTTAACCTAACCCAATTTGTGCCTTAACCTAACCCAATTTGTGCCTTAACCTAACCCAATTTGTGCCTTAACCTAACCTACGTTGTGCCTTAACCTAACCTACATTGCGCCTTAACCTAACCTACATTGCGCCTTAACCTAACCTACATTGCGCCTTAACCTGACGCACTTTGCGCCTTAACCTGCTCTGTAATTGTTATGCGACTCGTGAAAGTAGTGTAGTGTTGCCTAACCGCAACCGTCGCAATATAGTTTGTTGCGTGTATGTGGGCAGACGAAGTGTGTTGTGACACCTGACACAGGCATGCAATACTCGAAGTTGCAAATGGCGATGGACGTCTACGTTTGCTGGTGACGTTACGCAAATGAACAACCGGTAACCCGTTGTGGTGCGGTTGTTCTCGCTAGAGGTGAATCAGTGATGGCGACGATCGGTTGAGCTATTAACCGGTTGTTTCAGCGATACCCACCATGCCCACGAACGTGAATGGCATGTGGGTGTGAAGCGATACGCGGCGGTGGCTTGGTGGGACCGTCCCCCGCCGGTGAGGGGGGGCCGCCTGGCGTGCAGGCAGCGCGCTGCGTGGGCGGACGCGCTACAGCCGGCTGGTGGGGGCGGCCAGTGGCAGGCGCGCCGGCCGACGGACGCGGCGGGCGGCGCAGCTGCGCGCCGGCGCCCCCTGCTCGTGGCGCCTTGCGGCCAAAGTAGGTCCTCGCGGGCCCGGTGCGAAGCGCGGTGGCCATCTGCAGTGCGCTGGTCCGATTGAGGACTGTGTGCGCTGAGGATGCGCCGCCGCCCGGCGCTCGGCGCCGCGACGCCGTCTGCTGCTCGGTCGCCCCAGCTGTTCTCGCAGGTGGTTTGTATCGCAGCTGTGCGGACGTGTTGGCGCGTGCGATGTGCTGGGAGAGTTCGCTTTGGCACCCAAGTGGGGCTTTTGTCCTTCTGTGGCGCTGGCGTTGGAGCTGCCGGTCACCGTAGGTGGCGCGTGTTGTCTCCCGCCGGCAATGCCACGACAGCACGCTCCCGGGCCTCTGTCGGCAGCGGCAAGCTCAGTTGGGAGCACGGGTGGTCGCACCTAAAGCGTCTACTCGCCTAACTCCGGGCGATTGCGCCTCTCTCGAACCCGACCAAGTACTTAGGACGGCGCTGCGCGCCGCCGGGACCTGAGAGGGTTTCGAGGTGTGTTGTGCAGGGGAGCTCAGCCTCCTCCTGTTTGCAGAATAATTGAGCGGACGCTTGCGTGTTCGCGCGGGCACCAGGGACACACTCCCGGGCGGCCGGCTGCTCAGCTCTAGTTGACGCAGCTCCCTGGTTGATACTGCCAGTAGTCATATGCTTGTCTCAGAGATTAAGCCATGCATGTCTCAGTACAAGCCGCATTAAGGTGAAACCGCGAATGGCTCATTAAATCAGTTATGGTTCCTTAGATCGTACCCACGTTACTTGGATAACTGTGGTAATTCTAGAGCTAATACATGCAAACAGAGTCCCGACCAGAGATTGAAGGGACGCTTTTATTAGATCAAAACCAATCGGTCGGCTCGTCCGGTCCGTTTGCCTTGGTGACTCTGAATAACTTTGGGCTGATCGCACGGTCCTCGTACCGGCGACGCATCTTTCAAATGTCTGCCTTATCAACTGTCGATGGTAGGTTCTGCGCCTACCATGGTTGTAACGGGTAACGGGGAATCAGGGTTCGATTCCGGAGAGGGAGCCTGAGAAACGGCTACCACATCCAAGGAAGGCAGCAGGCGCGCAAATTACCCACTCCCGGCACGGGGAGGTAGTGACGAAAAATAACGATACGGGACTCATCCGAGGCCCCGTAATCGGAATGAGTACACTTTAAATCCTTTAACGAGTATCTATTGGAGGGCAAGTCTGGTGCCAGCAGCCGCGGTAATTCCAGCTCCAATAGCGTATATTAAAGTTGTTGCGGTTAAAAAGCTCGTAGTTGGATTTGTGTCCCACGCTGTTGGTTCACCGCCCGTCGGTGTTTAACTGGCATGTATCGTGGGACGTCCTGCCGGTGGGGCGAGCCGAAGGCGTGCGACCGCCTCGTGCGTGCTCGTGCGTCCCGAGGCGGACCCCGTTGAAATCCTACCAGGGTGCTCTTTATTGAGTGTCTCGGTGGGCCGGCACGTTTACTTTGAACAAATTAGAGTGCTTAAAGCAGGCAAGCCCGCCTGAATACTGTGTGCATGGAATAATGGAATAGGACCTCGGTTCTATTTTGTTGGTTTTCGGAACCCGAGGTAATGATTAATAGGGACAGGCGGGGGCATTCGTATTGCGACGTTAGAGGTGAAATTCTTGGATCGTCGCAAGACGAACAGAAGCGAAAGCATTTGCCAAGTATGTTTTCATTAATCAAGAACGAAAGTTAGAGGTTCGAAGGCGATCAGATACCGCCCTAGTTCTAACCATAAACGATGCCAGCCAGCGATCCGCCGCAGTTCCTCCGATGACTCGGCGGGCAGCCTCCGGGAAACCAAAGCTTTTGGGTTCCGGGGGAAGTATGGTTGCAAAGCTGAAACTTAAAGGAATTGACGGAAGGGCACCACCAGGAGTGGAGCCTGCGGCTTAATTTGACTCAACACGGGAAACCTCACCAGGCCCGGACACCGGAAGGATTGACAGATTGATAGCTCTTTCTTGATTCGGTGGGTGGTGGTGCATGGCCGTTCTTAGTTGGTGGAGCGATTTGTCTGGTTAATTCCGATAACGAACGAGACTCTAGCCTGCTAACTAGTCGCGTGACATCCTTCGTGCTGTCAGCGATTACTTTTCTTCTTAGAGGGACAGGCGGCTTCTAGCCGCACGAGATTGAGCAATAACAGGTCTGTGATGCCCTTAGATGATCTGGGCCGCACGCGCGCTACACTGAAGGAATCAGCGTGTCTTCCTAGGCCGAAAGGTCGGGGTAACCCGCTGAACCTCCTTCGTGCTAGGGATTGGGGCTTGCAATTGTTCCCCATGAACGAGGAATTCCCAGTAAGCGCGAGTCATAAGCTCGCGTTGATTACGTCCCTGCCGTTTGTACACACCGCCCGTCGCTACTACCGATTGAATGATTTAGTGAGGTCTTCGGACTGGTACGCGGCATTGACTCTGTCGTTGACGATGCTACCGGAAAGATGACCAAACTTGATCATTTAGAGGAAGTAAAAGTCGTAACAAGGTTTCCGTAGGTGAACCTGCGGAAGGATCATTACCGACTAGACTGCATGTCTTTCGATGTGCGTGTCGTGTCGCGCAACACGCTACCTGTACGGCTCGCAGTAGCCGTGCGCCGCGTGCGGAACCACGCGTTCGTCTCAAAACTAATGGCAATGTTGTGTGGTACGAGCGCTGAGCGCTGGAGCGGCTGGCCTGCGGCACCTGGCGCCTGGCGCCGGTTTTGAATGACTTTCGCCCGACTGCCTGTCCGCTCCGGTGTGGAGCCGTACGACGCCCATCGGCCGTGAGGCCGTTGGACACTGAACGCTGGAACAGGGCCGCCACACGCCTCAGTCCCGCCTATGCAACTGTCTTGAAAGAGATAGTGGAAACTATGAAAAGATCACCGAGGACGGTGGATCACTCGGCTCGTGGGTCGATGAAGAACGCAGCAAATTGCGCGTCGACATGTGAACTGCAGGACACATGAACATCGACGTTTCGAACGCACATTGCGGTCCATGGATTCCGTTCCCGGGCCACGTCTGGCTGAGGGTCGGCTACGTATACTGAAGCGCGCGGCGTTTGCCCCGCTTCGCAGACCTGGGAGTGTCGTGGCCGCCTGTGGGGCCGGCCGCGTCTCCTTAAACGTGCGATGCGCGCCCGTCGCCTGGCGGTTCGCATACCGGTACTTACTCGGTAGCGTGCACAGCCGGCTGGCGGTGTGGCGTGCGACACCTCGTACAACGACCTCAGAGCAGGCGAGACTACCCGCTGAATTTAAGCATATTACTAAGCGGAGGAAAAGAAACTAACAAGGATTCCCCCAGTAGCGGCGAGCGAACAGGGAAGAGTCCAGCACCGAACCCCGCAGGCTGCCGCCTGTCGTGGCATGTGGTGTTTGGGAGGGTCCACTACCCCGACGCCTCGCGCCGAGCCCAAGTCCAACTTGAATGAGGCCACGGCCCGTAGAGGGTGCCAGGCCCGTAGCGGCCGGTGCGAGCGTCGGCGGGACCTCTCCTTCGAGTCGGGTTGCTTGAGAGTGCAGCTCCAAGTGGGTGGTAAACTCCATCTGAGACTAAATATGACCACGAGACCGATAGCGAACAAGTACCGTGAGGGAAAGTTGAAAATAACTTTGAAGAGAGAGTTCAAAAGTACGTGAAACCGTTCTGTGGTAAACGTGAGAAGTCCGAAAGGTCGAACGGGTGAGATTCACGCCCATCCGGCCACTGGCCTCCGCCCTCGGCAGATGGGGCCGGCCGCCCGCGCGGAGCAATCCGCGGCGGGGTCGTGTCCGGTTGCCTTTCCACTCGCCGCGGGGTGGGGCCGTTCCGGTGTGCGGTGGGCCGCACTTCTCCCCTAGTAGGACGTCGCGACCCGCTGGGTGCCGGCCTACGGCCCGGGTGCGCAGCCTGTCCTTCCGCGGGCCTCGGTTCGCGTCTGTTGGGCAGAGCCCCGGTGTCCTGGCTGGCTGCCCGGCGGTATATCTGGAGGAGTCGATTCGCCCCTCTGGGCGCTCGGGCTCCCGGCAAGCGCGCGCGGTTCTTCCCGGATGACGGACTTACCTGGCCCGATCCCGGACCCGCGCCGCTGTTGGCTCGGGATGCTCTCGGGCGGAATAATCGCTCCCGTCAGCGGCGCTTCAGCTTTGGACAATTTCACGACCCGTCTTGAAACACGGACCAAGGAGTCTAACATGTGTGCGAGTCATTGGGCTGTACGAAACCTAAAGGCGTAATGAAAGTGAAGGTCTCGCCTTGCGCGGGCCGAGGGAGGATGGGGCTTCCCCGCCCTTCACGGGGCGGCGGCCTCCGCACTCCCGGGGCGTCTCGTCCTCATTGCGAGGTGAGGCGCACCTAGAGCGTACACGTTGGGACCCGAAAGATGGTGAACTATGCCTGGCCAGGACGAAGTCAGGGGAAACCCTGATGGAGGTCCGTAGCGATTCTGACGTGCAAATCGATCGTCGGAGCTGGGTATAGGGGCGAAAGACTAATCGAACCATCTAGTAGCTGGTTCCCTCCGAAGTTTCCCTCAGGATAGCTAGTGCTCGTACGAGTCTCATCCGGTAAAGCGAATGATTAGAGGCCTTGGGGCCGAAACGACCTCAACCTATTCTCAAACTTTAAATGGGTGAGATCTCCGGCTTGCTTGATATGCTGAAGCCGCGAGCAAACGACTCGGATCGGAGTGCCAAGTGGGCCACTTTTGGTAAGCAGAACTGGCGCTGTGGGATGAACCAAACGCAGAGTTAAGGCGCCCGAATCGACGCTCATGGGAAACCATGAAAGGCGTTGGTTGCTTAAGACAGCAGGACGGTGGCCATGGAAGTCGGAATCCGCTAAGGAGTGTGTAACAACTCACCTGCCGAAGCAACTAGCCCTGAAAATGGATGGCGCTGAAGCGTCGTGCCTATACTCGGCCGTCAGTCTGGCAGTCATGGCCGGTCCTTGCGGCCGGCCGCGAAGCCCTGACGAGTAGGAGGGTCGCGGCAGTGGGCGCAGAAGGGTCTGGGCGTGAGCCTGCCTGGAGCCGCCGTCGGTGCAGATCTTGGTGGTAGTAGCAAATACTCCAGCGAGGCCCTGGAGGGCTGACGCGGAGAAGGGTTTCGTGTGAACAGCCGTTGCACAAGAGTCAGTCGATCCTAAGCCCTAGGAGAAATCCGATGTTGATGGGGGCCGTCATAGCATGATGCACTTTGTGCTGGCCCCCGTTGGGCGAAAGGGAATCCGGTTCCTATTCCGGAACCCGGCAGCCTACAAGTCGGGCCCCTCTTTTAGAGATGCTCGTCGGGGTAACCCAAAAGGACCCAGAGACGCCGTTGGGAGATCGGGGAAGAGTTTTCTTTTCTGCATGAGCGTTCGAGTTCCCTGGAATCCTCTAGCAGGGAGATAGGGTTTGGAACGCGAAGAGCACCGCAGTTGCGGCGGTGTCCCGATCTTCCCCTCGGACCTTGAAAATCCGGGAGAGGGCCACGTGGAGGTGTCGCGCCGGTTCGTACCCATATCCGCAGCAGGTCTCCAAGGTGAAGAGCCTCTAGTCGATGGAATAATGTAGGTAAGGGAAGTCGGCAAATTGGATCCGTAACTTCGGGATAAGGATTGGCTCTGAGGATCGGGGCGTGTCGGGCTTGGTCGAGAAGTGGGTCAGCGCTAACGTGCCGGGCCTGGGCGAGGTGAGTGCCGTAGGGGTGCCGGTAAGTGCGGGCGTTTAGCGCGGGCGTGGTCTGCTCTCGCCGTTGGTCGGCCTCGTGCTGGCCGGCGGTGCAGGATGCGCGCGCCTGCGCGGCGTTCGCGCCCCGGTGCTTCAACCTGCGTGCAGGATCCGAGCTCGGTCCCGTGCCTTGGCCTCCCACGGATCTTCCTTGCTGCGAGGCCGCGTTCGCCTTAGCGTGCTCCTCCGGGGGCGCGCGGGTGCGCGGATTCTCTTCGGCCGCCATTCAACGATCAACTCAGAATTGGCACGGACTGGGGGAATCCGACTGTCTAATTAAAACAAAGCATTGCGATGGCCCTAGCGGGTGTTGACGCAATGTGATTTCTGCCCAGTGCTCTGAATGTCAACGTGAAGAAATTCAAGCAAGCGCGGGTAAACGGCGGGAGTAACTATGACTCTCTGACTCCCAAAGCCCACCTGATGCGTAATATATGGACCCTCTCGATTCACCCCTCAGCATCCTTGTGATGTCGGGTGGATGATGGTTCAATTAGCCTCTCGGTGGGAAATCCTAGCTCTGGCCTTCAAGTGGCGGGAGTCGTGAGGGTGCTGTGAAAGGTTTCGCGTAGGTGTACCTTTCCAGTATCCCGACCGACAGAGCAGGGTGCTTTTCGGGCTTGGGGGTTACCTCCCCCCCTGCCTTTGTTACAGCTGGTGCAACTAATAGAAGCGAACGTGGTACCAGGCCTCCCGCTGGAGCGCCTGTGCCAGCTGATGAGCCAGCCAACCAGCCAACCGGTGCGGGTCGAGCGCTGCTCCCCGCCATCTGCCCTGATTGTATGCGGTCCTTCTCCACCAAGACCGGACTTGGTGTCCATCGGCGTCGCGCCCATCCGACTGCTGCTAATGCTGAGTTCAAGACCGAGAGGAAGAAGGCCAGGTGGTCCCAGGAAGAGCTCCTGCGTCTGGCCCATGCAGAAGCGACTCTTGCCACCCAGGGTTGCAGATTTTTAAACCAGGAGCTTGCAAAGGCCTTCCCCGAGCGTACGCTGGAATCAATTAAGTGTCAGCGTAGAGCGCAGCCCTACAAAGACATGGTGGCGAAGTTTGTCACCGAGCTCGCTGGCATGGATCGCGGCCTTCGGGGTCCTCCTAGCGAGCCTGCAGTTAGTCATTCTTTGCCACAGTCTCCAGCTCGTGGGGAAGATGTTGACCTAGCCATCTGGTCATTTGTAGTAGAACTCCCCCAATCAGACCGCCGATTCCGCTCGCTTGATGATCTCGTGGCTCTGGGTCCCACCACTAGCCGTGAAACAATCCAGGCTATGTTGCTGTCTGTTCTTGACGAAGTAGGCAGCAGGGAGCCAGCTGTCCACCAAGCTGCGAGTGTGCGGACCCAACAGCCCCCAGAGCGGAAGCGTGCACGCAGGAGATGGGAGTATGCGGTGGTTCAGCGTGCTTTCAAGAAGAACGGAGCACGCTGTATCAACGGACTTCTTGATGGCACACTCTTGCATCAGCCACCATCCATCCCAGGGCTGATTGAGTTTTGGACGGACCTCTTCTCTCCACCACGTGTCAGGTCTCGACCTCCGCGTGGGGAGGGTCTGTCCGATGAGCTGCTGCCATTCTCGAAGAGGGTGCCCTTCCGTGACCTCTGGGCTCCCATTTCTGCAGAAGAAGCCACCGCTGCTCTCCCGCCTCGTAATTCTGCTGCAGGTCCTGACGGCCTCACGCCGACGCAACTGCGTCGCCTTCCCCGGGAGGTTCTCCTCAAGATCCTTAATTTCCTCCTCCTTTCCCGTTCCCTTCCATCCCGACTCCTTCAGGCCAGAACAACCCTGCTGCCCAAGAAGACCGCCGCAGCATCCCCTGCTGACTTTCGTCCGATCACAGTGTGCTCGGTGCTGACCAGAGCCTTTCACAAGGTGCTGGTTGGCCGCCTGATGCGCTACTGTGTGTTGTACGGTCGCCAGCGGGCTTTCATCCCTCAGGATGGGATGCTTCATAACACCTTTCTTCTGGATCTGGCGATGACCCAGGCGTGCCGAGCTGCCGGCTCGCTGTACTTGGCATCTCTGGATGTGTCAAAGGCCTTCGACTCGCTTGCCCATGGTGCCCTTGGTCCTGTGCTAAGGGCCCATGGTTTGCCGGTCGAGTTCGTTGACTACATCCAGGGATGCTATGAGGCGGGATCGACGGTTATCTGCGCGGATGGGAAGTCGTCAGATCTAGTGCGGCCTTCGAGGGGTGTCCGGCAGGGTGACCCGCTGTCTCCTATTCTCTTCAACATGTCCATTGACATTCTCTTGTCTCGTCTGCCTGCTCATATTGGTGCACGCATTCTTGGACGGCGGATAAATGCGGCTGCATTCGCTGATGACCTCCTGCTGTTCGCCGAGACTCGTGATGGATTGCAGGAACTTCTCACCATCGCCACGTCGGCCCTGGGGGATCTCGGGCTCGAGGTCAACCCACGGAAGTGTTTTTCTCTCGCCCTTGTCTCATCAGGCCGGGAGAAGAAAACCAAGGTCGACGAGACTGTCATCTTTCGTGCTGGGGGGAACAACATCCCAGCACTGGCGATGGGAGATACTTTCAAGTATCTAGGCCTGCAATTTTCCACGTGCGGACGCAGTCTTTTTCATCCCCGGCGGGAGGTCGAGAAGCAGTTGAACATCATCAAGCGTGCACCGCTCAAACCTCAGCAGCGGCTTTTTGCCCTTCGTTCTGTTGTCCTCCCGGGTATTTTCCATGGCATCGCCCTGGGGAGGACTCGTCTTGGGGCCCTCTCTTCCCTTGACGTCTGTGTTCGTGCAGCCCTTCGATCTTGGCTGCACCTGCCAGCAGATACGCCGGTCGGTTACTTCCACGCCCCCATCTCTCATGGGGGCTTGGGGGTGCCTGCAGCCCGCTGGCTGGGCCCTCTTCTTCGCAGGAGAAGATTGGCGAAGATGCAAGGACTGGGCGCGGCAGTGGACGATTCTTCCCAGGACTTAATCCAGCGAGAAATTCACCAACTGGACCACGCCCTGCAATGGCAGGGGGAAGTTATAAAGTCCAGTTACCAGTTGGGCTGGTGTTGGGCCGACCGCCTGCACTCGTCGGTCGACGGCGCTGCGCTACACGAGTCTGCCCGAACACCAGGGCAGCACTGCTGGGTCTCCAATACGCGGCAGTTCGTAACCGGCCGCGACTACATCTCATGCCTGCGTGTCCGGATTAATGCCTTACCAACTCGGGCACGGCTGCTACGTGGGAGGGAAGGTGACACCAGTTGCCGCGCTGGCTGCAATGCCACGGAGACTGCCAAACATGTCATTCAACAGTGCTGGAGAAGTGACGGGGCTCGCATTGCTCGACACGATGCCATGGCGTCCTATCTGGCGCGAGGCCTCCGCCGCAGAGGCTACAATGTTCTGCTAGAGCCTCACCTTCGTACATCTGAAGGCCTGAAAAAGCCAGACATCGTGGCGGTCCGTGACACTGCAGCATTTGTCATCGATGCGCAGGTGGTTGGCGACAACCGTGATCTTGGTAGGTGTCACCGTGAGAAAGTAGCCGTCTACGACAAGCAGGCTGTCTACGACAAGATCCGCGAGCTGTTCCCAGTGGTTACGGAATTCACCACCACGTCGGCGACCATCAACTGGCGTGGGGTTTGGTCTCCAGCCTCTGCTAAAGCATTGCAGGATGTCGGTGTGACGAAGGGCCACCTTTCAACATTGAGCACCAGAGTACTTCTGGGCAGCATCATGGCGGCGCGGCGTTTCGAATCTATGACTGCCCCTCGCCGCCGCACGATGCCCCGCACTGGCGTTGGTTAGCGTGGTCTCAATCCTTCGGCTGCTGCCTGGCCTCTCAGGCATAATACCTCTCTTTGTTCATGTACTGTGGGTATTATTAAGTGTGTTTTGTAATTTATGTACCATCTGTAAACCCGCTTTGTGGGTATTCACTTATTTGTGTTATTCACTGTACGTGAATAAAGACGGCTTTGATAGCCAAGTGGCGGCGGTGTGGCTGCATCCGGACTTGGCTTTTCGAAGTGCGGTCTTGATGTAGTCGTGCTGCTGCTGTGAGGTGCCTTCCTTGGGTTATAGTTACAGGGAGAGTGATGCGCAATACATGGGCCTAGCCCTCTTAGCCTCTCCTCTCCTGCGGTCTTCTCCCCTTCTCGTGGGCCCGCTGATTTTCGCAGAGTGGAAGACCGCACCAGGGGCTTGGGGGGGTTACCAGCCCCCCCTCGCATTATCCCTTTTTTAGTTGGGGGCAATAATCAAGCAAATCAAAGTGGTGGCCCTTCCGCTGAAGGTGCCACCCCAGCTTCAGCAGCACCTAGCCGGCCAACCGGCCGTGCCGAAAATTTTGTCACTTTTGCAGCTATCTACACCTGTAGTGAGTGCCACCGCAGTTTCACCACCAAGAACGGTCTCGGGGTCTATCGCCGCCGCCAACACCTTGCGGCCGTCAACGCGGAGATCGTGACGGAGAGGCATCGCGCGAGGTGGACGGAGGAAGAAGTCCTGTCGCTCGCCAAGGCAGAGGCCGAACTGTTCCTTGAGAGGGACGCCCGGTTCTTCTTTGTCAATCAAGAACTCATCAGGATGTTCCCCGACCGAACGCTTGAGGCAATCTAGTGCCGACGGCGGCAAGCTGCCCACAAGCAGCTTGTCCGCCAATTCATGGAGGCGCTTGAGATCGGTCGGGGGGAAGAGCCGGCGTCCCGCCGGGGAGCAGCGAGCCCGCTGCCTGACGCGGGCGAGGCCGCTGCGCCGCCCGTCGACGCAGCCGAGGACTTCGCGGCCGACACCACCGGGCCGCCGCCGGAGGGGCCGACTGACGCCGCCATCTGGGAGCATCTGGCGGGGCTACCTGCTTCCGCCCAGCGTTTCTCTGCCCTGGATCGAGTCATAGGTCTGGGGCGGGGCACGCCGCCCGATGTCATCCTGGGCATGCTCCCGGATGCCCTTGCGTCGGTCGGGTCCAGAGGGGAGAGATCGATCACCAGGACACAGCGGCCGCGCCAACCATCGAAGCGGCCGCCTGCCGCGCCGCCGACGCAGAAGCGCAAGCGGCGCCGCTGGGAATACGCGAGAACGCAGGATGCCTTCCGACGGTCGCGTGCACGTTGCGTGCGCGGCCTCTTGGATGGCACCCTGCTCCAGCCGCCACCTGCCATCCCTGGTCTGCTGGACTTCTGGGCGGACCTCTTCACCAAGAAGCCCATCTCCACCGCGGGCTTCATTCGTGACCGCCTCCTCCCGCACTCGGAGCCTGTCGCTCCCGAGTGCCTATGGGGGCCGGTCACACATGAGGAGGTCGCCGCCGCGTTGTCGCCCAGGGGATCAGCAGCCGGGCCGGACGGCCTTACCCCAGCGGAGTTGCGGCGCCTGCCGCACGAAGTCCTGGTGAAAGTGATGAATCTCTTCCTTCTGGCCCGCGCCCTTCCGGAACGCCTGCTTCGCGCGCGGACGTCCCTTCTCCCGAAAACGGCTGCACCAAAATCCCCCGCTGACTTTCGCCCCATTACGGTCTGCTCGGTGTTGGCGCGGACCTTCCACAAGGTTCTCGCGTCACGCCTGATGCGCGCATGTGCTGTGGACGAACGTCAGCGGGCATTCATCCCTCGGGATGGGATGTTGGAAAATACTTTCATCTTGGACACTGCTCTCACCGACGCAGTTCGCTCCTGCCGCTCTGTCTTTGTGGCATCGATCGACGTATCTAAGGCATTCGATTCGGTAGATCATGCTGCCCTTCGCCCCGTGCTGAAGGCGCATGGCCTACCGGATTGCTTAGTCGAGTATGTCGAGCGGTGCTACGAGGGCAGCACGACAGTGATAGCGGATGGCGCCGGCGTGGGCGTGTCTGTGCAGCCAGCACGGGGCGTTCGCCAGGGCGATCCCCTCTCCCCCCTCCTGTTCAACTTTGCGGTGGACTACGTTTTAGGCCAACTGCCCTCCCACATCGGAGCTCGGATCCTCGGTCGCAGAGTCAACGCTGCGGCCTTTGCAGATGACGTCTTGCTGTTTGCAGCGACCCCGAGGGGCTTGCAGTCCCTCATCGACGCAGCTACCGCAGCCCTCGCCCACCTGGGGCTGCAGATCAACGCCCGGAAGTGTTTCACCCTCGCCTTAGTCGCGTCTGGGCGCGAGAAGAAGGTGAAGGTGGACAGCAATGTCACCTTCACAGCAGGCAATACCACCATGCCTGCCCTGCGTGTGGGTGAAACCTTCCGGTACCTGGGGCTGCAATTTTCCACGGCGGGTCGCTGTGTCTTCAATCCACGTCGCCACCTGGTGGAGGAGCTTGACGTCATCTCCCGAGCTCCGCTGAAGCCGCAACAGCGCCTCCACGCTCTCACCAACGTACTTCTCCCTGGCCTGTACCACGGGCTTGCCCTCAGCCGCACCCGGGTGGGTGCCTTGAAGTCGGCCGACGTCACCATCCGGGCCGCCGTCAGGAGATGGTTCCGCCTTCCGGCGGACACCCCCCTGGGATACTTCCACGCTCCTGTTGCCCAGGGGGGCCTCGACATTCCCTCTTGCCGATGGATGGGTCCAACCCTCCGTCGGTCCCGTCTCCTGGCGCTGAAGAAGATAGGGCCAGCCTGCGACGGTGCAGGCATGGATGAGGTGCAGCGTGAGATCGAGGTGCTGGAGCGCCACCTAATGTGGGACGGCCACCTCCTCAAATCGTCAACGCAGGTTGGGGAAATGTGGGCGGCGCGCCTACACATCGCCATTGACGGTGCGGCGCTGTCATCTTCTGCCGCCGTCAGTGGCCAACATCAGTGGGTCGCCGACACCAGTCGCCTGCTATCTGGGCGTGAATACATCGACGCCCTCCGCGCCTGCATCAACGCCTTCCCTACGAAGGCACGGCGCAGTCGCGGGCGGGAGGCGGACACCATATGCCGCGCGGGGTGCCAGGCCGTGGAGACCGCCAACCACGTACTTCAGGCTTGCTTTAGGACGCACGGGTCCCGGGTCAAGCGCCATGACGCTGTAGTGCGTTATGTCGCCCGTGGACTCGCGCAGAGGGGCTTCAATGTCTCCGTGGAGCCCCACCTCCGAACACCTGAGGGCATCCGCAAGCCTGACGTGGTGGCGGTCAAAGACGGCATCGCCCGCGTGGTCGACGCCCAGATAGTCGGAGACCACCTCCGGCTCGACTGGTGTCACTCCCAGAAGGCGGCCTACTACGACACGCCGTCCATCCGGCGTGCCATCTCCAACCTGCACCGTGACGTTGAGGAGGTGATTGTGTCCACCGCGACGTTGAACTGGAGGGGTGTATGGTCTCCAGCGTCGGCGAGGGATCTCGCCGCCTTAGGCTTCCGACCCCGAGAACTGGCGGTGCTGAGCACCAGAACACTACAGAGCTGCTGCAAAAGTTACAAAATTTTCGAGCGTATGACGGCTCCTAGCCCGAAGCAGTGTGTCGGCGTCGGCTAGGCTGCTGGTTATTCTCTTCGCCTTGACTCCTGGGGCCTATCCACAGGAGGAATAAACCGTCTTTGTTCTTTCTTCTTTGTGTCTTTAATTTGTGTTGTGTTGTTCTTCCGCACTTATGTATATATATATGTATGTTAGTTTTATACTCTTTTCTTGTGGTATCGCCCTGTAAGTCCCCACCTCGGTGGCGGACATGGCGTGAAACACCTGCCACACATAATATGTATATATGTATATATTTGTGTTATTCAATTATTTGAATAAAGACGGCTGTTGAATGGCCAAGTGGCGGCGGTGTGGCTGCATCCGGACTAGGCTTTTCGAAGTGCGGTCTTGATGTAGTCGTGCTGCTGCTGCGAGGTGCCTTCCTTGGGTTATAGTTACAGGGAGAGTGATGCGCAATACATGGGCCTAGCCCTCTTAGCCTCTCCTCTCCTGCGGTCTTCAACCCTTCTCGTGGGCCCGCTGATTTTCGCAGAGTGGAAGACCGCACCAGGTGCTTGGGGGGGTTACCAGCCCCCCCTCACATTATCCCTTTTTTAGTTGGGGGCAGCATAAAAGTGAATAAAAGTGGTGGCTCTTCCGCTGAAGGTGCCACCCCAGCTTCCCCAGCACCTAGCCGGCCAACCGGCCGTGCCGAGAATTTTGTAACTTTTGCAGCTGTATACGACTGTAGTGAGTGCCACCGCAGCTTCACCACCAAGAATGGTCTCGGGGTCCATCGCCGCCGCCAACACCTTGCGGCCGCCAACGCGGAGATCGTCACGGAGAGGCATCGCGCGAGGTGGACGGAGGAAGAAGTCCTGTCGCTCGCCAAGGCAGAGGCCGAACTGTTCCTCGAGAGGGACGCCCGGTTCTTCTTTGTGAATCAAGAACTCGTCAGGATGTTCCCCGACCGAACGCTCGAGGCAATCAAGTGCCAAAGGCGGAAAGCTGCCCACAAGCAGCTTGTCCGCCAATTCATGGAGGCGCTTGAGATCGGTCGGGGCGAAGAGCCGGCGTCCCGCCGGGGAGCAGCGAGCCCGCTGCCTGACGCGGGCGAGGCCGCTGCGCCGCCCGTCGACGCAGCCGAGGACTTCGCGGCCGACACCACCGGGCCGCCGCCGGAGGGGCCGACTGACGCCGCCATCTGGGAGCATCTGGCGGGGCTACCTGCTTCCGCCCAGCGTTTCTCTGCCCTGGATCGAGTCATAGGTCTGGGGCGGGGCACGCCGCCCGATGTCATCCTGGGCATGCTCCCGGATGCCCTTGCGTCGGTCGGGTCCAGAGGGGAGAGATCGATCACCAGGACACAGCGGCCGCGCCAACCATCGAAGCGGCCGCCTGCCGCGCCGCCGACGCAGAAGCGCAAGCGGCGCCGCTGGGAATACGCGAGAACGCAGGATGCCTTCCGACGGTCGCGTGCACGTTGCGTGCGCGGCCTCTTGGATGGCACCCTGCTCCAGCCGCCACCTGCCATCCCTGGTCTGCTGGACTTCTGGGCGGACCTCTTCACCAAGAAGCCCATCTCCACCGCGGGCTTCATTCGTGACCGCCTCCTCCCGCACTCGGAGCCTGTCGCTCCCGAGTGCCTATGGGGGCCGGTCACACATGAGGAGGTCGCCGCCGCGTTGTCGCCCAGGGGATCAGCAGCCGGGCCGGACGGCCTTACCCCAGCGGAGTTGCGGCGCCTGCCGCACGAAGTCCTGGTGAAAGTGATGAATCTCTTCCTTCTGGCCCGCGCCCTTCCGGAACGCCTGCTTCGCGCGCGGACGTCCCTTCTCCCGAAAACGGCTGCACCAAAATCCCCCGCTGACTTTCGCCCCATTACGGTCTGCTCGGTGTTGGCGCGGACCTTCCACAAGGTTCTCGCGTCACGCCTGATGCGCGCATGTGCTGTGGACGAACGTCAGCGGGCATTCATCCCTCGGGATGGGATGTTGGAAAATACTTTCATCTTGGACACTGCTCTCACCGACGCAGTTCGCTCCTGCTGCTCTGTCTTTGTGGCATCGATCGACGTATCTAAGGCATTCGATTCGGTAGATCATGCTGCCCTTCGCCCCGTGCTGAAGGCGCATGGCCTACCGGATTGCTTAGTCGAGTATGTCGAGCGGTGCTACGAGGGCAGCACGACAGTGATAGCGGATGGCGCCGGCGTGGGCGTGTCTGTGCAGCCAGCACGGGGCGTTCGCCAGGGCGATCCCCTCTCCCCCCTCCTGTTCAACTTTGCGGTGGACTACGTTTTAGGCCAACTGCCCTCCCACATCGGAGCTCGGATCCTCGGTCGCAGAGTCAACGCTGCGGCCTTTGCAGATGACGTCTTGCTGTTTGCAGCGACCCCGAGGGGCTTGCAGTCCCTCATCGACGCAGCTACCGCAGCCCTCGCCCACCTGGGGCTGCAGATCAACGCCCGGAAGTGTTTCACCCTCGCCTTAGTCGCGTCTGGGCGCGAGAAGAAGGTGAAGGTGGACAGCAATGTCACCTTCACAGCAGGCAATACCACCATGCCTGCCCTGCGTGTGGGTGAAACCTTCCGGTACCTGGGGCTGCAATTTTCCACGGCGGGTCGCTGTGTCTTCAATCCACGTCGCCACCTGGTGGAGGAGCTTGACGTCATCTCCCGAGCTCCGCTGAAGCCGCAACAGCGCCTCCACGCTCTCACCAACGTACTTCTCCCTGGCCTGTACCACGGGCTTGCCCTCAGCCGCACCCGGGTGGGTGCCTTGAAGTCGGCCGACGTCACCATCCGGGCCGCCGTCAGGAGATGGTTCCGCCTTCCGGCGGACACCCCCCTGGGATACTTCCACGCTCCTGTTGCCCAGGGGGGCCTCGACATTCCCTCTTGCCGATGGATGGGTCCAACCCTCCGTCGGTCCCGTCTCCTGGCGCTGAAGAAGATAGGGCCAGCCTGCGACGGTGCAGGCATGGATGAGGTGCAGCGTGAGATCGAGGTGCTGGAGCGCCACCTAATGTGGGACGGCCACCTCCTCAAATCGTCAACGCAGGTTGGGGAAATGTGGGCGGCGCGCCTACACATCGCCATTGACGGTGCGGCGCTGTCATCTTCTGCCGCCGTCAGTGGCCAACATCAGTGGGTCGCCGACACCAGTCGCCTGCTATCTGGGCGTGAATACATCGACGCCCTCCGCGCCTGCATCAACGCCTTCCCTACGAAGGCACGGCGCAGTCGCGGGCGGGAGGCGGACACCATATGCCGCGCGGGGTGCCAGGCCGTGGAGACCGCCAACCACGTACTTCAGGCTTGCTTTAGGACGCACGGGTCCCGGGTCAAGCGCCATGACGCTGTAGTGCGTTATGTCGCCCGTGGACTCGCGCAGAGGGGCTTCAATGTCTCCGTGGAGCCCCACCTCCGAACACCTGAGGGCATCCGCAAGCCTGACGTGGTGGCGGTCAAAGACGGCATCGCCCGCGTGGTCGACGCCCAGATAGTCGGAGACCACCTCCGGCTCGACTGGTGTCACTCCCAGAAGGCGGCCTACTACGACACGCCGTCCATCCGGCGTGCCATCTCCAACCTGCACCGTGACGTTGAGGAGGTGATTGTGTCCACCGCGACGTTGAACTGGAGGGGTGTATGGTCTCCAGCGTCGGCGAGGGATCTCGCCGCCTTAGGCTTCCGACCCCGAGAACTGGCAGTGCTGAGCACCAGAACACTACAGAGCTGCTGCAAAAGTTACAAAATTTTCGAGCGTATGACGGCTCCTAGCCCGAAGCAGTGTGTCGGCGTCGGCTAGGCTGCTGGTTATTCTCTTCGCCTTGACTCCTGGGGCCTATCCACAGGAGGAATAAACCGTCTTTGTTCTTTCTTCTTTGTGTCTTTAATTTGTGTTGTGTTGTTCTTCCACACTTATGTATATATATATGTATGTTAGTTTTATACTCTTTTCTTGTGGTATCGCCCTGTAAGTCCCCACCTCGGTGGCGGACATGGCGTGAAACACCTGCCACACATAATATGTATATATGTATATATTTGTGTTATTCAATTATTTGAATAAAGACGGCTGTTGAATGGCCAAGTGGCGGCGGTGTGGCTGCATCCGGACTAGGCTTTTCGAAGTGCGGTCTTGATGTAATCGTGCTGCTGCTGCGAGGTGCCTTCCTTGGGTTATAGTTACAGGGAGAGTGATGCGCAATACATGGGCCTAGCCCTCTTAGCCTCTCCTCTCCTGCGGTCTTCAACCCTTCTCGTGGGCCCGCTGATTTTCGCAGAGTGGAAGACCGCACCAGGTGCTTGGGGGGGTTACCAGCCCCCCCTCACATTATCCCTTTTTTAGTTGGGGGCAGCATAAAAGTGAATAAAAGTGGTGGCTCTTCCGCTGAAGGTGCCACCCCAGCTTCCCCAGCACCTAGCCGGCCAACCGGCCGTGCCGAGAATTTTGTAACTTTTGCAGCTGTATACGACTGTAGTGAGTGCCACCGCAGCTTCACCACCAAGAATGGTCTCGGGGTCCATCGCCGCCGCCAACACCTTGCGGCCGCCAACGCGGAGATCGTCACGGAGAGGCATCGCGCGAGGTGGACGGAGGAAGAAGTCCTGTCGCTCGCCAAGGCAGAGGCCGAACTGTTCCTCGAGAGGGACGCCCGGTTCTTCTTTGTGAATCAAGAACTCGTCAGGATGTTCCCCGACCGAACGCTCGAGGCAATCAAGTGCCAAAGGCGGAAAGCTGCCCACAAGCAGCTTGTCCGCCAATTCATGGAGGCGCTTGAGATCGGTCGGGGCGAAGAGCCGGCGTCCCGCCGGGGAGCAGCGAGCCCGCTGCCTGACGCGGGCGAGGCCGCTGCGCCGCCCGTCGACGCAGCCGAGGACTTCGCGGCCGACACCACCGGGCCGCCGCCGGAGGGGCCGACTGACGCCGCCATCTGGGAGCATCTGGCGGGGCTACCTGCTTCCGCCCAGCGTTTCTCTGCCCTGGATCGAGTCATAGGTCTGGGGCGGGGCACGCCGCCCGATGTCATCCTGGGCATGCTCCCGGATGCCCTTGCGTCGGTCGGGTCCAGAGGGGAGAGATCGATCACCAGGACACAGCGGCCGCGCCAACCATCGAAGCGGCCGCCTGCCGCGCCGCCGACGCAGAAGCGCAAGCGGCGCCGCTGGGAATACGCGAGAACGCAGGATGCCTTCCGACGGTCGCGTGCACGTTGCGTGCGCGGCCTCTTGGATGGCACCCTGCTCCAGCCGCCACCTGCCATCCCTGGTCTGCTGGACTTCTGGGCGGACCTCTTCACCAAGAAGCCCGTCTCCACCGCGGGCTTCATTCGTGACCGCCTCCTCCCGCACTCGGAGCCTGTCGCTCTTGAGTGCCTATGGGGGCCGGTCACACATGAGGAGGTCGCCGCCGCGTTGCCGCCCAGGGGATCAGCGGCCGGGCCGGACGGCCTTACCCCAGCGGAGTTGCGGCGCCTGCCGCACGAAGTCCTGGTGAAAGTGATGAATCTCTTCCTTCTGGCCCGCGCCCTTCCGGAACGCCTGCTTCGCGCGCGGACGTCCCTTCTCCCGAAAACGGCTGCACCAACATCCCCCGCTGACTTTCGCCCCATTACGGTCTGCTCGGTGTTGGCGCGGACCTTTCACAAGGTTCTCGCGTCACGCCTGATGCGTGCTTGTGCTGTGGACGAACGTCAGCGGGCATTCATCCCTCGGGATGGGATGTTGGAAAACACGTTCATCCTGGACACTGCTCTCACCGACGCAGTTCGCTCCTGCCGCTCTGTCTTTGTGGCATCGATCGACGTATCTAAGGCATTCGATTCGGTAGATCATGCTGCCCTTCGCCCCGTGCTGAAGGCGCATGGCCTGCCGGATTGCTTTGTCGAGTATGTCGAGCGGTGCTACGAGGGCAGCACGACAGTGATAGCGGATGGCGCCGGCGTGGGCGTGTCTGTGCAGCCAGCATGGGGCGTTCGCCAGGGCGATCCCCTCTCCCCCCTCCTGTTCAACTTTGCGGTGGACTACGTTTTAGGCCAACTGCCCTCCCACATCGGAGCTCGGATCCTCGGTCGCAGAGTCAACGCTGCGGCCTTTGCAGATGACGTCTTGCTGTTTGCAGCGACCCCGAGGGGCTTGCAGTCCCTCATCGACGCAGCTACCGCAGCCCTCGCCCACCTGGGGCTGCAGATCAACGCCCGGAAGTGTTTC